>NC_086382.1:67702998-68005498 GCF_036588685.1 Mytilus trossulus
CGATATATTTCTATATTCATTGCAACTCTTTTTCTGATAGAAGGTAAATTTGTGTGTATAATAAGTATAGCTGTTTCAATAATTGGTATTGAAATCTTTCATACATATGTTATTCTTCGATATTTTATCCCCAAAGAAGCGTTGTGTACATACGGTGTTTAGCTGACCACATAAATCCTTATGTACGGTGCATAGTAAAGTTGTTATACACCGTACACAAAAGCTTTATTTTCATACTCGTTTATAACCAAAAAGTTTCAAGGAATGAGCAATCACAGGGTTTATGATTGGTAACTATTACTTTTGCCCTGTATTAGGTTTCTTTCAGATAAAACATGTTAATGTCTCAACAACTGTATCGAAATTGAAAGTTGGTGTTGACATTCACAACTATTTGCGCATGAACAAGTTAATTGTTCTTATTAGAATATCAAAGTTGTTTTATGAATAGGAAAAAATCGATGCGAAAATTATTTAGGAGCATGAATTTCATATTTTGAGAAAAGTACATTGAATATTGATAGAGCAAACAAAAGATTTTCGTTACTGTGTAAGGTCAAAATCGATCATGCCCGCTTGGTTAGTACCTATATCCGGTGTTCTGATGATACACGTTGAAAAACACCCGATTCCGACGTCATACAAAAGGTCCTGCACCCCCTTTAAAACCCCAAAGAAACACTCGTTCTATACAAGAATTATAATAGATTTGGAACCACCTGGATAGTATTTTTGTAAAGAAAGTTACGGGATTCCCGTGAGTCATGCACCTATTACATGCAGTTGGAGTATAAGTACTGCTGCTTTGCGTAAATATCATAGAAAAAAGAAGATGTTGTGTGATTGCCAATGAGAAACTGTAAGAGACCAAAATGACACAGACATTAACAACTATAGGTCATCATACTGTGTAACCATGCAAATACAGATATACCAAATTACTGAAAAAGGCGCTTATTTTGACTGGGTGGATATACATACAAATCCGCAGCCATGACCCGTCCAAAGTGAAACGGTGACACTTAATTCGACACTTCTTTGCAAGTAAAGTTTATCAGTTACCTTGCATAGTTCCGTAGTGTACACCAACATGTTGTAATGCAAAATACACACCGCCCTTTCATTTTCTAGTTTAATCATTGCTTGCTAAACAAAATTTAGTCTGACACAGCATGTTTAAAACTAAATATAGTAAACATTATTTATTACCGTAATTAGTCTACATGACAAATAACACAAAAATAACACTATGATTCGATTTACAATATGTTAACCGATGCCGGGACAACCAGGTGTCTAAGAGAAAATCAGAAAAGGTTGTAGAAAAAAGTGCCATATGTACTTGAAATGTTACTTATATTGCTTCCGGATGCATGTGCGTGTACACATATAAGTAAATGTAAAATGTGGTCTTAATTGATAATAAAATTAATATTATCATTAAACATGATATCATTCGAACTTTACACTTTTCGTCAGCACATACTGTACATAGGATGGTTAATGAATTGGATGAACCTCAAACATGAACCCGAAATGGTGGTGTCTTCTGTTTCTAAAAACTTTACTTATATCTGAAATCCATGGACGTGAAGATGATTACAGTTTTCAATGCATGAATAAAAATATTACCAGGAATAAATTTACAGATAATTGCTCATGCATAACTTCAAATGAAATTAAAACGACTAAATTATTTAAATGCAAATGTGAAAGTGCTGGAACTGATCGCACTGTTTGGATGGAATTTGTTTGCACACATTCCTTCAGTAAAGACAGTAATTTAAAAACCGTTAGTTTGGAAAATATTAAAAGCACGAACGAAGTCTATTTAAATCGTTCTTGTATTTCTTTGGTTTTCAGTAAGGGAGTACCACGGTATAGAATTGTTTTGTTCTGTAGAGGATATGGACTTGGAGTTGTATGTAAGTGTAATGCGCCAGTGGACAATGAACTTGGTCAATCAGTGAGTTCTAATGATTTGACATTGAGTGACAATGGAAACCCGGAATCTCCATTGATGTCATGGAATGACAGAGAAAAGAGAGATGTTGATGATGTTGTTAATACCACTCAGGTAAATATTGATTACATATATGTGCTAATTATCTTATCCATTATCGTGGAAATTGATTGCTGGTGCAGGAATAATATGCTTTCTATAAAGAATACGTAATAGGGATTGTATGCGTCTTGACCCTAGCTACCCCCAGCGACCGATATTTTATCTTTTACCAAACCTGTCCAGTGCCAGTAAAGTGTTTTTTTTTCATTTGCTTTGAAGAAGCTAGGTAAAATAAATAGCTTCGGATAAAATAAATCCGTCATCATAACATGTTTTATATCATTACAATTTTTGAAACAACACGAAAAACATTTAATATGCATTAACCTGACAAAACAAATTATATTTTGACATTTCAAGTGATGATGCTTAGTCCAACATACATGTATTTAGTTATGACATAATTAATACTTTCATCCTAAATATCTGTATATTGCAGTAAATATTATAGTTTTGGTTTTATCGAACGACCTTCATTCTCAGTGTACCCAGAAACCAGTTAATGATTAAAGGAGATCTGGGGGAGATGATCAATGAGACAGCAACCCAACTACACATAAAAAAGCAAGACACACATGTCTACATATAGTCTTTGATGACAGACAGATGTCGTCAATGCTGGACTTTAATTTTGCTCTTTTAAAGTCTATCTATTATTTATGTTGTTGGATTGCTATCTTAAAATCCATATTGAATTCAGTTAACAAGAATGGGCATATTCTAATATAATAAGATATACTTATAAGGGAGCAATCAGTTCGTGTTTGATATGAAAGATAGCAGGCAGATATCTATGATTGATACGCCTATCTCTATTTGTTATGTCGGTAGTAAAGAGATTTACAGATAAATCATAAACGTGCAATATATATTCATCGTATAAATATATATTTGTGTAATGCAGTTCTAGGAAATTTAGTACATGTACTTCGATCAGTGACATAAACTTGTTAATATGAAGGAAATGAAATCACAAACACCTAGTACGAAAAAGCGAGTCAGCAAACAGGGGCGGATCTTTTAATTTTTGAAAGATGCGTAATTCTAGAAAGAAAAAAATGTGTACAGATAGATAAATAAATTATATAGATATATATATTTTATTTCCAATAGTGGACCAATCATAGGCGTAATCAGTACCTTGATTTTTTATCACACAATTGCAACAGACAATACACAAAAATAAAGATAGAAATACGTTTGACAAATAACATGAAATATAAATTGAGTTTATAATACATGTAGTCACATATCAAAACCAGTATGTTTAGTGTTTATTGACCATGCATGCACCAAAAGCAGCATCACATCCATTAATTTATAGTAAAAGCTTTTGAGTTAATTCCTTCCTCGTGGCTGATGCATATGAGCAAATAGTATTGTTGTTCATATATATGCAGGAGTCACCAAGGGTAGGTGCTTAAAGGACACTCAAGCCTATATATATATATACAGAAATCTAAAAAAAAAAAAAACACCGTTTTACAACATAAGCATAAACTTATACTTAAAAAAAAAATCGATATTATATTGTATTGTATATATACCGCTCGACCGAATTATTTTAAGGACTATTTTACACTCAAAATCGTATATATATATTCATGTGTATACTGACAGAAACCTCGACAGAACATACAGAAGAGAGACTCTTTTTAAAAAAAGAATAAAGATTTTAAAATCTTTTCATGCCGTGAGCTTGACAAATTTCTTTCTATTCCTAAAGCAATGTCATCTATTATAAATTGACAATAAAGCTTGTAAAAAGATAAATAGAAAATTAAGGTAAAAGGGAGTTTTCTCCAGTTGTATTGTAGAAAAACTTGGTCATAAACCATTGCATTGCCTATTGGCGGCATAATATAAATGTCATTTCTATGAATTTAGGATCAACTAAAACTATAGATCATTGCATTAACCAACCAATACTATGTTAATGCTTTCTAACAGCAAGAAGCTATTAACTTATAGAACATTTCATGTATACTAAATTTTCTATTTTGTTTTCAAGATTTCAGTTGAAACCACAGCACAAAATAATAAAATGACAACAAAGCTGATGACCTCCATACTCTCAAAGGGTTCAACCGATACGACAACTGTTAGGAAAACACAAACGACTAAACAGGGACGTAATACGACTAAGCAGGGACGTACATTATCACATCTCACAGCAAAAACTAGTCAATATGTGGCAACTACAACCAATGAATTAGCCGTAACCAGTCAGAAAGCTCAAGCAAGTCATCAAAACACAATAATTACAACAAATAGTCGCCAGGTGTTATCGACAGAGTCAGAATTTACAAGTGAAACAGAAAACACAACGAAGCAGATTGGCGTCGCACTACCGAAAAGTAAGAAAGGTGGTTCTGCAGTCGCCATTGCTGTAGGAGTAATCGTTCCTATTCTAATTCTGACAATAATTGGAGTTGTAGTTTATAAATGGTACAGACGAAAATATCCCGTTCGTATGGTTCTTGGTAAAAACTTTTCAAAATTTCAAAATCCTGTTTATAACAAAAAGACATCGACCTTATCATTAGTCAGGAGTGTTCCATATGATGCTCCGTATTCAGGTACTGATAAAAATGGTGGCCATGACAATCCAGCGTTAGATATGGAATATAGAGATTTACAACCCGTAAGTTTCAGTACAAATTATGATGATGCCGAGTCTATAACGGAAATAGACGAAGTCCCAAAGAAACCTCCACGATCGAAGAAAAGAGTTTCCGTGATGTCAACGGAGTCTACCGACGGTAGAGTCATGTCTGCATTTTTACAAGAAGCAATAAATGAAGCCGATTCAGAGAGTGATACTACAAATGAAAGCAATAAAATTAAGAAGAAAATAACTGTTGATGTTGACATGAGAAAGAATGTTTCTCGAGTTTCTGTAGAAAGTATTGAAAGTGAAAACGATTTGCATACCAGTGACGAAGAAAGCAACGATGAACAAACTTATGAAAACATTACAATTTCCAGTAAAAAAGAAATAAAAAATTCAGTACCGGACGAATCTATTGTGGAAACGAAATCAAGCGATGACGAAGACAATTATGAGGAAGTGGAAACAGTAAGAACAGAAAAAAACTTGTCAGATGAAAATGAAGATTACGATATTGTTAATGTAGATGAATCGGAAACAAATACTGCATCTCAGATCATCGATAAAACAACAGATCAGGTTGAAAATTCAGACAATTCGGATGCTGATTACGAAAATTTTGAAATGAGATCAGAAAACCATGAAGAGGGCATATCTATCGGGGTGATACAGTTAGACGAAACTGATGGTAATGAAATTCACAGTCCATTTGTTGAAGGAGGAAAAAAGAAAAAGGTGAAGGTTACGTTTGAGGAAAACGAAATACTTGCGTCAGATGAGGAGAGCATTGCCAGCATTGATTTGTCTGCCGTCAAAGATGAAACTGATATTGAAACAAACAATTCTGGAAGTGGTCGTTCGGAAAATAATCAAAATGATTTTATTGAAACTCCGAAAGTCATAAAAGTAAGTGAAATGCCTTTATTGCTCCAACCATTGGCCAAATCTGAATCACGTCCTGTGCCTAAGGCTATCTCAAAGAAAGAAAAAAGAACAATTGCTCCTGATCAATCGGACGTGCGCGAGAAAATTGCCGTGAATCAAAATAATCCTGGTGTCGTTTCCGATGATAGTGAATCAGAAAATGATACAGATAGTCACAAATCAGACGACGCGGGTATAAATCAAACATATTTGCATACTCATGAAGATTCCACGGAGCCCATTGTAAAATCAGTTGGTACTTCTGATTCATCGGAAAACGGTTCTATGGATGAATTTGAAAATATGAACGAAACGATTGGAAAACATGAGAGCAAAGAAAATGACAATAATGAACTAGCATATATACCGCCATTGCCAAATATTCCACCTCCAGATATACAAAATTTTCAATCGAGGATTTCTTCAGATTATGTTATTACAGAGACACCGAATGACGTAGCAGATGCCAGTTCAGGCGACGAATCTGCGTCATTTTCTTATAAAAGGCAAGAACAAATAAATGCTGATTCAAGGATTTTTGAAACCACCTCTATACCTTCATTACCTTTAACAAAACCTCCCCCAACATTTGAACAAAATTCAGCGTCCAGTGACTCGTTCGAAATATTAAATGGAACGAACATTTTGACAACTGATAATATTACTGTGTTCGAAGACTCGATCTTAAACGTTGACAGCGACAACAAATCGGACCTGAGCGAAAATCCCCCGACCCCTCCGATACCAGGATCCCCACCGCCAATATTCCAGCAGAACCAACCAGAATTTCCGTACGATTCGTTCACAGTTATGGCAAAGCCAGGTGACATCCATACTGATGACCAATCTCAAACCAAGAACTTAGGCTCGCCCATGGATGATACGGATGATGAATATGATGTTCTATCTAACGATGACTTGATACCAGTATCATCAGATCCAGATGAACTCATGCCTGGGTCGTCCTACGTTACATCTGTTAATCCTCAGCTGGTTACAAAAAATGAAGAGGGATCCGATGTCATTTCTATCTCAGATACTAATAGCGAACCTGGTGAATATGAAAAGCCGACAGATACAGCGTTATCTAGTTCTACCATGAATGCAGAGGTGGAACAAAGATTTTCTAAAGTTATTAGTAGTCCCAAAATAAACTTTTATGACGCTGAAACAAGCACTAAAGTTATCGCTAGTCCCAAAATTAACTTTGACGACTCTGATTCAGACAGCGGAAAGAGTGATACTAACAGCGAATCTTCAGTGTAAATTTTACAATTTCAGATGTCAATTATACTTCAAGTTGTTAATTATTTAAACTCGTTTTGTTAATAACGCATCCAAACTTGTGGTGAATGCAACCATTAAACTCATGTCCATGTATAGTGCATTGGTAACACTAATGGAAACATGCAGGATAAACTCACTTATTTTAAATACTGAAGACGTTCACTGACCACTTACACATCAGCATTTTAAATATTTGACTCATCTTTATGACATACAATCCTTAACTCGCTTAATAGAAAAATTTACTCCCTATTTTTCAACTAAATGACATAAGACGAGAAAAATAGAGTAGTACACAATGAAAGAATGTGCTTAAAACTGGTACTGAAAAGTGTTCGCTGCCCTGTTGATCCACTGCTGACATATTGAATTATATAGTGTAATGGAAGAGTAAAAAAGTACCTGTTGTTATTAGTTGCTACATTTTCAATGTTCATACCTGTATAGTTCAAGCTGTCGTGTCATCAGCGTCATAATTATAACACATAACGCCACGAGACCGAGTCTCTATATAGCAGTCCTATAGAGGTAGAACCTAATTTAATTTTATGTTATCACATTGACGGGTGTGTAGTTTGCATGAGTGGATGATTGGTACATTATAAAAAATCAAAAAATAAGGAGATGTGGTATGATTGCCAATGAGAAAACTATCCGCCAAAGTTCAAATGAAGTGGATGTAAGCAATTATAGACAATTCTGTATGGCCTTCAACAATGAGAAAAACACGTACCGTATGGTCGGCTAGTATAAAAAAAAACCACCGACTTGAAAAGTATGAAACAATTATATTGAGAATTTCCGTTTTGGAATGAAATATAAGGTTGTTCGGAAGTATTGGTATGTTAAATAATGGACGCGGCATCCAATAAAATTGAGAATGGAAATGGGGAATGTATCAAAGAGACAACAACCCGACCATAGAAAAAACAACAGTAGAAGGTCACCAACAGGTCTTTAGCATGTTAGACTACCTCAGCACTGGTCTTATTGGAAAATAAATTTATCTATGCGGCATTATTGTCAAGGAAACAACTCTCAACAACACACAACATAAAAATGAACAGCTATTTACGGCCTTCAACAATGACCACATGGTCAGCTAAGTAAAATGCTCCGAAATGATTATGATGACAAATGAAGAACAATTTAAACGAGAAAACTAATTAAGTATGAAATAAAAGAATGAACGAAAAAGAAATATGATATATATATATATAGAAACAAACGACAGCCACTGAATGATAGGCTCTGGACAGGTATGTATCATGAGAATTCAGCGGGGTTAAACTAGTTTGAAGGCTTTAAATCTAGCTTTACCTGGGACAGGGTGTTACAGTAAAACATAAGAACTCACCATAAAAATCAGTAGAAAAGGACTTACCTCATAAGATCTATAGAAAGCAGAAATACAGCTATCAAAAACATACACCGGACGTGGAATCGCACAACCATTTACGAAAAGACGAACAGATCTGAGAGTACTAGCAGTTACTGACCTCTAGTTCAAAGAAAATAAAAACAAACAAAAAATCATGCATCATAGACTTAAACAAGTGAAACTGCGAGCTACTGCTCACTGAAAAAATGTGACGAAAATTTTCAACTTGGCTACCATGTGTAAAATCCTACAAGTGTTCGGTAAACAGGAAGTTGTCGAGTGATGAATCTGAAAACGCATCACACGGTATAGCTGACTTATATAAATCCCGAAACCAAATTTCAAAAATCCTTGTATTGTAGTTCCTGAGAAAAATGTGACGAAAATTTTCAACTTGGCTATCATGTGTAAAATCATACAAGTGTTCGGTAAACAGGAATTTGTCAAGTGATCAATCTGAAAACGCATCACACGGTATAGCTGACTTAGATAAACCCTGAAACCAAATTTCAGAAATCATTGTATTGTAGTTCCTGAGAAAAATGCGACGAAAAATATTCATGGGACGGACGGACTGACGGAAGGACAGACAGAGGTAAAACAGTATACCTCCCTTTTTTAAAGCGGGGGTATAAATATCAATCAGAACACATAGTTTAGTCTTAGATGCATGTTTTTTTTTATTTGTTGTTATTTGCTTTGAACTAGCTGTCAGATAACTGGGAGTACTCTCATATCTGTTCATTGTGTCTTTTTGTGTCGGAATGTATAAGTACCCAGCCACGTCCACGTGTATTTTTGTCCATCTGATGAGTTAAGCCTTTTTCAACTGATTTTTATAGTTCGTTCTTAAGTTGTACTGTTATACCACTGTCCCAGGTTAGGGGGAGGGTTGGGATCCCGCTAACATGTTTAAATCCGCCATATTATTTATGTATGTGCCAGTCCCAAGTCAGGAGCCTGTAATTCAGTGGTTGTCGTGTGTTTATGTGTTACATATTTGTTTTTCGTTCATTTTTTTAAAAATAAATAAGGCCGTTAGTTTTCTCGTTTGAATTGTTTTACATTGTCTTATCGGGGCCTTTTATGGGGGCCGTTTATAGCTGACTATGCGGTATGGTCTTTGATCATTGTTGAAGGCCGTACAGTGACCTATAGTTGTTAATGTCAAGTTGTGTCATTTTGTTTTTTTTGTGGATAGTTGTCTCATTGGCAATCGAACCACATCTTCTTGTTTTATACAATAAAAAAATGTACACCTAATGAAATTAGCGTAAAGACGTGTACATTCATTAGGGAACATTATTCGATCCCCTGTTTGCCGACTTGTCCATTTAGCCAGTTTATTTTTATCTATGAGTTTGACTTTCCCTTTGGTATAGTTTGCTCCTCTTATCGTTAATTGAATCTATCCCATTTAACTTGAAATAGAAGTTTCAGTCAGAGACATGTATACATGTATGTCTCTGTTTCAGTCAAGATACAACCAATATAGAGTGTGTATGCGTCATACCTCGACTTAAAAAGTTTAAGTGTCGATGAAGAATTAAACATCGGATGTGTGATCCATATAATCAGACAGAGACATATAATACAATTGTATTATATGTCTCTTGAATGAGATAAATCGGTCAGAACACAGTCAGTAAATGCAGACATTTCACCCTTAGAAGATAAACATATATGACCCATACACCTTATCACTAATCTCGGCTGACCCGACCGCTTGAACTCTTGACGCATACAACAATCACTTTTCCATTGTGGCGCCAGATATTTTGTTTTATGACGTCAAAATTTTACGGGAACCTGTGTGAGACTCAGTAATGGCGGACAAATAGCGATAAGATATAAATTTCTACCGATATATTACTAAAATTATACCTCATTGACATAATTATACCCCCGCTTTAATAAAAAGGGGGGGGTATACTGTTTCACCTCTGTCTGTCTGTCCGTCCGTCCGTCCGTCCGTCAGTCAGTCCGTCCCATGAATATTTTTCGTCGCATTTTTCTCAGGAACTACAATACAAGGATTTCTGAAATTTGGTTTCAGGGTTTATCTAAGTCAGCTATACCGTATGATGCGTTTTCAGATTGATCACTTGAAAACTTCCTGTTTACCGAACACTTGTATGATTTTACACATAATAGCCAAGTTGAAAATTTTCGTCACACTTTTCTCAGGAACTACAATACAAGGATTTCTGAAATTTGGTTTCAGGATATATATAAGTCAGCTATACCGTGTGATGCGTTTTCAGATCATCATCACTCGACAACTTCCTGTTTACCGAACACTTGCATATTTTTACACTAAATATTATCCACTTGCGGCGGGGGTATCATCAGTGAGCAGTAGCTCGCAGTTTCACTTGTTGACATTACAATAAGTTACCCATACCGATTGGAAGTTTGTAAACCTTTCTATAGGAAGAGACCTCTTTGACTTCTATGACGTATCATTGGGCTTTCTCTTGGTTTTGTACGTTATAGTCTGGTGATATGATTATTACAATGTTGGTAATTAGTTTGCGCAGTTTCCCGCGATTACTGAAAGGTAGGTAACTCTATTTGCCTCGTTCTCATGACAAGGACAGATTTCTTGGCAGACGATTGGAATATATTGTTGATAATGTCAAATTAACAGATTAACGAAATACTTGTATACCATAAATGAGGAACGACGGCAATCCCTCGTATAGTATGATCTATTTACGATTTATTGTTGTCACATTGAAACACTACAAAAGTAAACTACAAATCTATATTTTATAAAATACACACCACATATAAAAATTTTAGTCAGGCACCTGTTTCTGTAAAAACAGAGGGGGTCATCATCATGATTTTTCTTTTAAAAATATGTTGATTCTGATATTATACAGGCTGCAAATACTACTCAAAATGAGGGATATCCCTAAGATTATAGAAAGACCCTCCAATGTGGGGTTGTATTACTGTTTCAGAAAAGAAAAGGAAACTTTTTTTTATTTTAAATTTATTATTAAGTAGAGTACTCAGTGACAGTGGCAGAGACAGTGGCAGTGTCTGAGCAGCCTTTGAAGTTGTGCATTAGCTGATATTGTTTTATCTGCACAGTAACACAAATAAAATTGTTCGTATAATAGACCAAAGTGGTCTATTGTTTTAGCCTTTTGAAGCCAAATATCTCAGTGAAGGGAATCACAGAAAAGAATAAACTTGATAAGTTCAAGAATTTATTTATAACTGCAACCCCACAATTTATCATATATAGCCAAATTCCATTAAAATCACATCATCAGATAAAACTTGTTTTATTAAGTTCAAATTTTAAATAAATTTTGCTCTGCATCATTGGCATGATTGGTAGTGGGTCTCGTTGGGGCCTAAGCGTCATGTGGGATTGCTGATTTTTTGTAAGCATGACATGTGAAAGTCAAATTATTATGCCTTAAAAACTAGAAATGATGTCTTACAGGACATTACAAAAAATAAGACTAGTGTAAGCGGGATACAGGAATCTGACAAAACAGTAAGCAGGATCTGGGATCAGAAACACCCTAATAAAGTACGTTATGAATGTCTTCACACAATATTGAATTATATCATTCATTTATTAGTTTTATATAATCAGTTGAATGAAGTGAAGTTATAAGTCCTAGGTGCGGGGATACACTAGGCTGCACCGTATAAATATATAAATGTTATAAAAGAGCAGTCCTTTTATTTCCAATAATCATTAAAGAAAATTGACAACCCTAAGTATACTAAATTCATGAACATATTTTGTCATAATGATACCACAGTCATGATCGACACTTTGTTCAGTTTTTCTTCTAAATACTGCCCACACAATGGTGGATCTAGGGGGAGGGGGGTTCCTGGGGTCGGAACCCCCCTTTCTTTTGCTGATCAATGCATCTAAGCTACATGTATTCCAAAATATCAGCGAGTGTAAATGTTCCTCATGTTCCTTGTTCAAGATGCACATAGACTTAGGTGAATGACACAGGTTCCTCTAGGTTTTTTCTAGCTTTTGAAATTTCTTATTCATGCACATGAGGGAGTGCTTTATCTGTGCAATTCTATGAGTCACTTCATTAGTTTTTTTTATCACAATCCTTTTAAAGTAATTTGATTTGGCTCTAGAGATGTAATAAAAATTAGTATATATAGTATGAACTTAGGAGTTTGAACTGTTAGCTGTATATTTATAATACATGTACAAATGTATATAATGATTTTGACATCTAATGCATATTTACATGAATTAAAGAGGATAGTGTGGTTTAGTTTAAATGACCATTAAGTTTTAAATGAAGATTTGTAAACAGATAGGTCTGTTAATCAAACACAATTATTCCTGTCATTTAAAAAGAACCATTTAATGTTACAGATTTAAATTGATATTTTTTGTATAAAATCTGATTGAATTTCCGACTAGACCTGGTGTTACTCACCTGACAAGTTCTTATCAGAGAGATATATCTAACAGTAGAATATAACACTATTATTTAATGCAACAATAATATATACCTCAGTACACATTAGACTATAAACTGTGAGCCTCGCAGTTTATAGTCTAATGTGTTATATAAGTTTTGAATTTATTCCTGTACTTTGGACTAGACCTTATTAATTTTTGTAATTTTAAAATACATTGTAATGTATTAATTTAATTTACTGTAAAAATAAATAAATAAATGAATGTTGAAATATATATTCATTGATATGCAAGGAATAAAATTATTATTCCCATTTAAATTTCCCAAGATCTTTCTATAAATGTGACAGTAATACATAGCAGTTTATACTTGAATGGTTTTGCTGATAAACCTTATCACCATTTTGGAATCTGTAACATTTGAACTATTGACGTCATATTACAATCAATTGTTAGGTCAAACATTTTGTCTTTAATATGACGTCATGAAATAACAGGAATATCTGTGATGGTCAATGATAATACTAACAGATAGAAATAAGGTGTATTCTATTGTTGAAGGCCTAACAGTCACATAAACTAACAGGTAGAAATAAGGTGAATTCTATTGTTGAAGGCCAAACAGTCACATATAGCTTCTTCTATGCCGTATGGTGGAAAGTTGTCTCATTACAATTTTGGCACATCCTCTTATATTATTATGAAAATCTTTAAAACTTGTATCTTCAAATAGAATAATAAAATGTGAAAGTTAAAAAAAGTTATTAAAAGACAAAAGGACAGGTCAACAATGTAATTTTTGGCTTGTTGACATATTTTTTTTTTAATTTAAAAAGTCTGAAAAAGATAGTAAAAACATATATCATTGGACAGACAAAAGGTCAGGGTAATCTTTATCTTACTTTAATTTACTCTTGCTACTTAACAAACAAGAGACTCTAATAGCCTGTGTCGCTTACATTGTTCTATGATTTCAATCTATCTCATTAGGATTTCTTGTGCTCCTCATTTAACATTTTGTTCGGTTGTTTAGAACTATGTTACATAAACAACTGAAGGACATGAGGAGTAAAAATTGGGAATTTTATTTTTATTTACAACCAGAAACCAGATGACACAGAAATTACCAACTATTAAGGTCACTGTACGGCCTTCAACAATAAGCAATGCCCATACGGCATAGCCAGCTATAAATGGGGAAGCCATGGTCACATTATTAGGAAATCATTGAAAATTTTAATATCTTTTCTATTCAACATCAAATTGATAATTGATTAATTAAAAGAACATTGAAGAACTGATTGTAATGATGAACTTTGACATCCTGTTTTCTCCTGTCACCGAACTACTGATATCAAAGTTTATAGATCCTTATACCATTGTATACAATAAGGTTGTAATTTAATTACACAAATTTCAAAGCAACATGTTGAAATAGTCCATTTGATCATTTTACCTGTAGGAAATTTAAATGTTATAAATTCTCTAAAGTTGTTGATATAAATGGTCTATTTACCTATATACTTATATATATCACAAAAGTAAACGTGATCACGTTTATTGATCGGAACAGGAACGTCATAGTGTGTCCATCCATTTGTGCTTCACTGATTAGAAGAAACTCGGAAGCATTTGAACACCTGGATTAATACAGAATTGTGTGTTTTGTGTTATATTAATCATATTAAATCTGGTACAGCGTAATGTGTTAAATGAAAATAGATAGTTGTCACAAAGGATATATATATATACATAATTGGAGAAAAAGGGAATACTTTTAACATGTTTAAACTCATCTTGTGATGGAGCCTGAAGGTATAGTTAACAATTTCTTACTTTTAATTGATATAATTATAATGTCAGTATTTTTATTGATCAATTTTAATGTGAAAATCAGTTTCTGATTGATTACTTCAACAGGAAGGCACATTATTTCATTTGTTCTTCAATCTAAGATTTGAATATAGCCTTTTAAAAAGGATAAAAAGTTTTGAGCTTAATAACAAGTAACTGTTGCTTTTTATGAATTTGGTGTACTAATGTTCCATTAAAAAAAACTGGCTTCACAATAAATATTATGATGTGTTTTTGGAAGAGATTTATATAATAGTTCAAATTGTTTAGGGTCTGATATAGCCAATATATCTATAAATAGTAATAGAAAACTAATGATTTTACATTTAAGTGGAAAAATATTAATATGGAATATTCATATCAATTTAAGGAAAAAACACTAAAAATTGAACTATAGCTTTTAGCGTTTATAATTATCATGATTATAAAAATGCAACATCATGAATTACAGATTTATTATTGTATAACTAGAATTCTAAAATAACGTTTGTCCTAAAACGATTTAAGGCTTAACTGTTGAGATTTAATACCATTAAAATATTTAAACTTAAATGGTATTAATGCAAGTATAAGTACGGTAATTTACTAGAAAATAATGTGGGTGAGGGATACAGCCCTCTCCACTAGGCCTAACAGGGTTGACAATTTGTTCAGTATATATAATATAGCATAGATGTTATCATGTATACATAGTATCTATATAAAGTATAGGTTTTGATCATAAAATAGGAGTCGAAGGAGAGAAAGTGTTTGGAGCAAATTGTAAACTGTTACATCTTTGGTCTATAGTGGATAGTTGTCTCATTTAAGACTTTTGCTAAATAGGAACAAAACAATATGCTTGTAATGATGTGGTCATGGTTAGTAAAAGTTGTCTGAAATCGATTGTACATGTAATGTTAATATAATATGTTGACAACAATGTTAATTTCAATGAGAACACATGAATCTTTTGAGTATTTGTCTGTACTATGAATTCTATCTCCAGTATTGTTGTGAAACCATTACAATCATTAACAATGGCCTGAAATTTAGTGCATATTGACATTCTACACAATGTACTAGAATAGTAAACACTGTAATAAATATATACAACAATCAGCTGACAGTGTAATAAATTTAACTGAAATTAAAATGACTATCCTGTGTGTCAAATATTACACATGATATTTGTACTTTAAATTCAAAATGGCTTCAATTTGAAATTATTAACATGATAAACTTTATCAACTTTCTATATGCAAGTATGTAAATTATCATAAATTTGATGCTCATTTCTCACATTCAGTAAATGATGTTATTGTAAAATGGTTCCAGTCAGCATTAGGAATTCTCTAACACTCGACTATAAATCTGACACAGTTTAGAAAAAAAGGAATCAGTTTAGAGTAGGCTCATAGTTATTTTAAGACTTCTAAGTGTTTTAAAATATGTAATAACATAAATAGATTTTCTTGAAAGAGGAAATTAAGCTATTAATGGTCTATTTTTATGCCCCACCTTTGATAGTAGAGGGGCATTATGTTTTCTTCTGGTCTGTGCGTCCGTTGTACCGTTTGTCCGTCCATCTGTCCCGCTTCAGGTTAAAGTTTTTGGTCAAGGTAGTTTTTGATGAAGTTGAAGTCCAATCAACTTCAAACTTAGTACACATGTTCCCTTTGATATGATCTTTCTAATTTTAATGCCAAATTAGAGTTTTTATCCCAATGTTACGGTCCACTGAACATAGAAAATGATAGTGCGAGTGGGGCATTTGTGTACTGAGGACACATTCTTGTTTGTCCTTAAAATTCATACAAACATGCATGTATGCATGTGTATGTTGAATGTACAGTTCCTCAGTACAGAGGTCTTGGGATTACAGTCTTGACTGTGAACTGTTAAATCTACAGGCTTAATTTTTGAAGTTTTTAAGTTAGATTCTGTTGGCCTGTAGACATGATTTTTACAGGCCCGAGAGCAATTTTACAAGCCTAGGCTGCCTGGGCTGCTGTTCAGTGTGACGTCTGGGATTATATTGGTGACTATTTTGATACAGAGGTGATACTGAACAAGCCATATGGTATTCTCTCTCTCCATATATATATATATATATATGTACAGTTTTTTGCCGTTTACGTATATACATGCATGTGTATGTTGAATGTACAGTTCCTCAGTACAGAGGTCTTGGGATTACAGTCTTGACTGTGAACTGTTAAATCTACAGGCTTAATTTTTGAAGTTTTTAAGTTAGATTCTGTTGGCCTGTAGACATGATTTTTACAGGCCCGAGAGCAATTTTACAAGCCTAGGCTGCCTGGGCTGCTGTTCAGTGTGACGTCTGGGATTATATTGGTGACTATTTTGATACAGAGGTGATACTGAACAAGCCATATGGTATTCTCTCTCTCCATATATATATATATATATATGTACAGTTTTTTGCCGTTTACGTATATATATCTATCTCCTGAAAAGGTGTGGTTTTTGAAAGAGCTGTATTTACAAAGTGCAACTGTAATAGTTTACTGTAGGTATAATTCCTGCACTCTTGCAAAATGAACTTCAAGATCTGGACCTACAAACTTGTTATAAAAATTTACCCAGTTGTCAAACAGGAGTATAACATTTATGCTCTCCAAAATTTTGATTGGTTGAATTTTTAGTTATAAATTATAATAATCGTATTCCAAATTTTTATGACTGCAAGGCTTGGCATGTGTCCTAGTTATGAAATTGAGAAAGTTGTATTAGAGACATGTCATATGTACCATCAGCTTTCAATAAAGGTTTAAGTCTTTAATATAAATCTTATTGGACAAACTGTAAAGGAAGTTTAGCTGCACTTGATCCCTCAGGTTCATGTTTGAAGACAACAGGCTTTGTTGAGTGTTTTTGGCAATATTTGTAATTGTTTAGTCACAGGTTATAGGTATTAAATTGATTTTAATCCATAAACATTTAAATGTTGAGAAGGAATTATAAATAGTGTTTTGTTATAAAGTTTGAAGTAATAATTATAAAACACGGACATGGTTTAGCAAAGTAGTTCCTGTTAAACTCGTTATGTCGATAATGACTGTTAGCTCAGGATATAATAAAGGTAAATTGATTTCTTAAAAACTCATTATCGAAAAAAGTTACCATTGTTATAGTTCTCATTATCAGTCAAAGATTTTTATCATGAAATTACTGTTGCTAATTTCCTTTTTATGAGCTTTAGTCCATACAGAGGCCATTTCCTATTTGTATTGAAGATCTTTACTTTACTAAACAATGCTTTTATATAGTCAGAAGTTTAAAACCAATATATGTACTTCAAGTTGATATATTTATTTTTTTAAATTTTTTTGTATTTGTTTCCCTTTAAAAGTGCTTGAGCATACCAGAGTATTTCATGAACATTTAAAAGTCTTAATTGGCTTTGAAAGTCCAGGACCTACAATCCAACCTCATTTGAATGAAAATGTTGAGAGAATATGGTGTATAAACTTCTGACATTATTTCAATTAAATGAGATGTTTCCCATTAAGCCCTTGTGATGTTTCAAGAGAAGCAAGCACCCTTCCTTTTGTTTAACCCATAATTTGTGTATGTAGAACAAGTCATGCCTAGCTTTTATATATCAAAGGTTGATGTACTGTTGTTCTGATTTATATATAAATCTGCAAATGTGCAGACTCAAATTTTTGTCTTCCCTCATTGGGATTTGAACACCTGCTTTTTCACTTATGACCAACTAGACTGAACTAAAATTTCAGCTTACAGTGGCCTATAGCTAGTGCTTAACTTACCTTTCTTGGTCAGTAGAATCACCAGTTGTAATGGTATACATTGCTGTTGATTTACATTTGTACATGTATTTGGGAAAAGAATAATACTAATTGTTTTTCTAGTCAAAGAAAGAATGTAGATATTTGAAGTGAGTGTTTTCATAACCACTCAATAACAACTTTATAAAGTATAGAATATAGATTTTATGTCAAGAGGAAAAATCAATGATGAACCAAAATAATGTTATCAGTTTTATATAAGGAAAACAAGAACTGATATTGATTCACTGACAAAGCATACAATTATATTCTGTTCATGTTGTTAAATTAGCTTTAGCTACATTTATAATCAAACAAATAGGGCCAATATATTTATTTATGTGTTTGCTTAGCCTGTTTTGAGAACTTTGGTCAAGTTTCTTTTCCATTCTTTTAATGTGAAAATATAAATCTTCACAGACTTATAATAGAATATTTTTTGTATATATTTGGTATTGCAATTTTTTAAATACAATATTGTTATTCCAAGTTTGTCTTTAAAAAAAACAGAAAGAGTTGTCTTCCTTGCAGACAGCTTTTCAAATAATGTTTTCTTCACATCATTTTGTTAATTGATGATAGTGGATACACATTCTAACTCAGTTTCCTTTTATGTTTAGTCTCTAATTATTTCTATGTTGTCTGGTTTGCAGCAACCATGCCAGACCCTCTTGGGTAGTCAAGGTTGTTACAAAAAACCCTCTTGGAGTATTATTTAATTCCAATCGACTGTTTGGAGGGTATATGTATACATGTAATGACAAATGGTGATTCATGTGGTCAGAAGTTCCAGATCTTTAAAATTTGAATTGTTTTTTTGCAGGTAATACAAAGAAGTTTCTGTACAGTGGTCCAAAGAAAGACGACCAAGAAGAACAATGGACCTTCTCTCCACGTAAACAACAGGCCTCTCCTAGAGGTACTTAAATTATGTCATACTGTGATAGTTGATATACTTATTTACATAAAAATAAATAAAATATGGAGTAATATTAATGAGACAGATATTTAGTGATGATCTCTTTTAAGTCATTAGACGTGATTAGTAGGCATTATAAAGCCAGCTCAGCTCTTCATGTCCCTTACATTACCCCATAAGTTATAGAAGAGATAAGCTGTTAAAATACCCATAATCACAGAAGATCAGTATTTGAAATTAATGAAAAATGAGATGTAGATAAAAAAAAACGAGTAACCCACCTACACAAGTTTACCCAGAACTGATTATTAACCTTTAACACTTTATTCAACACACATATATGACAAATATGTGATAAAACAACAAAAAGAGAAGGCATATTTCAAATAACAAAAAAATACCAATGACACTGCATCATTACCATGATTTCTTCAACAACGCTTAAGATAGCTACTTATCCTATGGATTTTGTCTTCCAGTTCAATATCTGTAAAGGATTTCTTTTAGCAGCAAATAAACTTTTTGAAAACAATGGGAGAAAAAAAGATCAGCTAGATTCTGTTCACTTAGACCATATACTTTCCAAAACCTTTGGTCTTTGGTTGATTCAATCCCAGGACTGTTAAACCAAAGACTTCACCTTTATTAAGATTTTGTTCAGTTTTTTGAATTTCAGCATAAGGAACAATAAATTTTATACATGTATAAACTCATTTATTTCAGAAACACAGTTTGGTGTTGACGATGTATGGAGTATACAGAAGAACGTTTCTTTAGGAAAAAATATAAAGCCTTCTACAGATGGACTTAATTTGAAAGCAAACAATACTTATTACTCTAGATATGGGAATGTAAAAGGTAGGAATTTTCACTCTGGTTATTTCTGTAAATAACCATATGCAGAAATTTAGTAACACATGAGTTCAAGATTTAATTTTAGTTTGATGTTCGGTCCATCTGTTTGTCTGTCTTTTTGTCAGGAATGTGCTGTGGTAAAGGCATGTTGAAGAACCCATTGAACAACTCTGAGCAGGGTCTTTAGGTGCTTACATCTTTTAATGCAAATTTCTGCCCTATCCAATGTTTCATCTTACAATTTCACCTCAGTTTTAAGCTTCAGGTCAAAGTCGTTCAAAACAGCTTTGTCTAGCAAGGTTCATCTGCCTGAAAATTTTGGGAAATATCTTGGCAGATGCTGGGGACAGGTTCTTAAAATCAGATAGAACGTTCAAAAGACTCAAAAATACCTTTTCCTTTTCTCTAGTAAGAAACCACTTTCTAAAGTTCCTGGATTGGTGCATGTTAAAAGGCAAGTCATTACTGTACAAACATATACCATTTCTTTTGTTGTACAAACGTATATATAAAAGGTATATCATTGGACTCTGTTGGGACGACTATGTAAAAAGTCCTTGAAAAGATCAATTTGGCTGATTTTCTTTATATGAGAACAATATTTGTATATGATTTCCCTTTCGAATTACTTCAAATGTTTAAAGCAAACATTTAGACATTTATGTGTTGAATTATTTCTTATCTTTAATCTGTAATATACAAGATACAAATCATTTAAAGACAACTTCAAAGTTTGTACAAATATTATTGACTGAATGTTTTTTTAAATCAAAAGTAAAATATATTTTCTCTGCTTATAACATGTTTTAAAGGTTATCATGTGTCACTTTTACTTTTGTACTACAAGCCATACATTATACTTAGAACACATAAAGATTCACTGTCCTAAATCTCAATATTTACCAAAGTATAGACTAAGATTTAAATTCTGAACATTTAACATGAACTTATTGATCATACATGGTGTGAAAACCAATCTACAGATCTGAAGAAGAGGTGTATTCTAATTTTATCATGTGAATTATAGTACTGTCATGACACCTAGATAAGTAAAAGCTTATTGCAATAGAACAGATTATTTTTGTTTGATATTAAAACAGATAGGGGATTCCCAGTAACAGAAATATTCACTTCACCATAATGCAAAGGTTAAAGAACCTCACTTTGATAATATATGTAAAGGGAAGAATGGAAATGAAGTATTAATTCATACTGATTAAAATCCTATGCAAAGGAAAAGTGAAAGAATGAAGGGTCCTTTAGTTTATATAACTCTTGTCTTAAATTTGGGATAAAAACTTCAATTGTTTTATTTTAATCTAAGATTTTAAGAAACATGATTTTGTGGTAAGAATAGAATATCAATGGAAATTGTGAATGAGGTTAAATATGCAATTCTTAATTGATTCCCAGTATAAGATTGTATCTGTTGGCCACCATTTTTGTAAATTTCAGATTTATAAACAGTTCACAAATGCTGAGAAACATCTTTATGTGAAATAATTTTAGCATATATATATTCTATTGATGTATAAAGATTTCTTAGCTTCTTTAAACGTTCTTTTCCTGACCTCTTGAACATTTTTTTTTGTCAAAGTGTGGTTTGTTTGAGATCAGTTCTTTATTGGTCAAAATTTGCTTGTACCATCAAATTTTTCTGCGTCTGCTGAGTTTTCCATTGCCATGTCACAGAAAGCTGAATGAGGTCTCTTTGCAGATCATTGGAAAAGAAGGATGAACTTGTATGAAAAATCTTTAGAAGAACATATTCCACCACAAAATTTTGTCCTACATAATATGTCTCTACTCATAATACATGTAATAGTTAAAGTTAAAACTCAGTGAGCCTTGTGTTTTTAATTTGAAAATTTAACTGTCTTGAGCATGTTGAGCTGAGAATAATTGTATCACACTAAAGGCAATGGTAGAATCATATATAGGAGTAATATGTTATACATATTTATGTGTTTTTCAAATTTATTCATTGTGTCACATTGATAAATCATCTGTTGGCTGCCATCTTTGAAATGGATGCCAAATACATAAAAAAAAGTTCATAGAACTAGAATTTTAAGAAATCTGATAACTGCATAGAATAATATACTGTGAATTACTTGGGTGTCAAAATTTATTCTTCTGCCAACATTTTCAAAATGGGTGCCAAAAATAGCTATCAAATTTTAAGCAAATTTAAAATCTTAATAGAATATGAAATCATGAAATGATTTCTGATGTAAACAAATATCCATTAGGTTTTGGCGGACATTTACCGAATCATATTTTGGAGAAACAGCACTACTTGAACATAATATTAAATTTATCTATGTTATTTTTAGAACTAGGATGAAATTTTGATAACTTCATATTTTGCTAGTTATGTACTATTACAACTGATCATAGTTTAACTACCAACAATGACTTGGTTGTGCCAATCATGATGTTTTGCTGGTGGACATATTCTATGTAGGATATTTGTTATATTGATTTGTTTGCATCAGTATAAGTTATTTGTTTATATGTCTCATACAATAATAGTTAACAGTTGTAATGTTGAATAACATTTCTTTTAAAAGTGTTTTCACTTCATACAATGTGAAGAAACATTCTACTTCATTGATGTGTGTGAAAGAAATTCAGTAGAAAGGATTAGTCTCAAATAAAATTTAATCTGCATTATTGGCCTGCATTTTTAGAGCAAAATAATCCTTAACAAACTATGGCATTACAATTTTATAAGAAATCCATTTTTATTGATCCCTGCTGGGAAGTATTTATCCTTTAATTAGATTTTAATTTGATTACAACATGTTAAGAAGGAAATAGGTTTTATAGTAAGTAGTTTGTGAAAAGACAGGTGTCGTAAATATAGAAAGTTAAACTAATATTACATACATGAGAAAGGAGCTTTAGGCTTTTCTGTAAATGACTATCCGTTTATTATGTCTTCTACAGGCAGACCCCTGAATTTTTAATGAACAAAGTGAATGGGATCTCTAAGTTGCTTAACAATATCTATTTACCCTGAAATTTCAGAAAATCTATCAACCTGTTATGAAGTTATTGCCCCTGAAATTTATTTTTTTCAGTGATTTCTGTTGGTTTTTTTTGCTGTCTATTTTTAAAAGTAGAGGAGCTAGGTGAAAAGTCTGAACTTCAAAAATGATCATCATGAAAAAATCTGTCTTCTCTAAAAATTTGACAATCTGTTTTGGAATTATTTTCCCTGAAATGCTGATTTTTAAACCTTTCAGTCTTGACTAGCAACAGTAGAGTTAGGTAAAACATGTAATCTATATATTGCATAGAAAATCATCAACACAAAGAATGACAATGAAGGTCCTCATTATCAGACTGGTGTTGTTTTCACTAGGTGGGTGGTTCTAGTATAGAAGTACCTCTTACAAGTTATATAATATTTATAAGGTATGAAGTAAAAGCAACTTATGCTGAAGTTGCAATATGTTATAAGACTGACCTTTTCAATCATATTAATTATTCATTATTTTTTTCAGGTAAAGATGACTTGACGTCAAAAATTGGAGGATCAAACTTCAAGGTTGGAAATGAAAACCAATTTGGTGAGTGAAATGATACAACTGTGTGATTTATAATTTATATGATCTATTGCGCTTCATTACAGATGTTAGACATGAAAGAAAATATAAATAATGAAGCAGAAATAAAAGAAAAAGAAAGCTTGGATCAGGTGTTTTTGTTACATTTATTTGTTATTCTACTGGAGATATAAAACCTGTGTCATTCACAGTAATGCTATGATATTAGATAAGAAATAAAGTCAGCTAATTACAGGTAAATGATAGACCTTGAGTGGTATAACGCATATACCTGGCTAATTTGTATCTGTAAGGGATATACATTTGTAAGTATAGGTTCTTCATAATCAATATGGGAAAAATACATGTATTAAACTTCAAGGTACAGTGCAACCTGTAAAAACCAAACCTAAACAATAACTATACTTTTTAAAATATATACATTCCAACTTAAAAAAACTATTATTTAGCCTTACACATGTATGACGACATGTATGAGGGATATTTCAATTCAAAGTTTATCTGTTCTTTATCTAAACAAGTACTGTGGAGTCATTATTATTCATTGAGTACCAAATTTTGTGGGTTTCATTTAAGTATTGAATGCTTCTTTTTGTAACTTCATTGGGGTGTAAAAGCGTTGACCGAAGTACATTTTGTATGAAGCGCGGAAGCGCAAAGCGCAGAAGCGCTTCATTCTAAAAATGTGCGCACGGTCAACGCTTTAACAACCATATGAAGTTACAAAAAGAAGCCTTCAATACTTATAATTACATTTTTTATGCTATGATCATGAAAACAGGAATTTCATATTTTTTTAATTTTATTCACCTGTGTACTTTATTGTGGGACCACGTGTTATCATGAATGAAAAGTTTTATTGAGTGATGCAATTGCTTACGGAATAACACGCGATGTGCAGTTAGCCAATCAGGATAAAGTATTATAATGAAACATACATCTAATGTAATTATTGGTAAAGTGAATCACAAATTCAAATGCTCAAGAATTACAAATTTTCTATGGAGAGATTTGCAAAACCATGAAATCAGATATTCACAAAAATTCAAGTTTTTCTCAACCCACAAAAATGGATACCCACGAAAATAAATCAATCCACAATATGACCTCTTTAATAGCTAAATATTAGAATTCTCTCCTTTTCACTGTTAAGCAATAAATGAAATGAAAGTTCAATGAAGATTTTATGTGCTTCAAATGATTAAACCATTGTATTTGTCATGCACAGTAGTTTCATTATAGTGAACAGGATATTAGATAATCTTCTATTTATTGCATATAAAATCTCCATTGAAATTTTTATGTTAAAGTCTGGATTAAAAAATCCCAAATTGATAATATGTCAAGTATAAACAATACCTGTAGTTATTGATTTTATGTTTTGGAGAGAACCTAGGACAGTTACATGTGATATCTTGAGGATATTAAAAACAATACAGAGGTTTATCTTGGTTCACTAAATGGTGCACTGTGTTAATATGACATCATGTTTACCTTAGTATTTCTTTGTGTATATTTCATATGTGAATACATTTAAGAATACTCATGACCTAAATGTTTAAAGGATATTGTTCCTGTTATGAAATTTTCAAAACTCATTTTAAATTCAGGAATGTATTTCCCGCATGCAAAGCTCTGATTCCCTGCAAATTGTCTTTAAAAATGACTATTAGTTGTTATTTGGGTTCTTTTTGGTTTTATGAGCTCTTGAACAAGTTTCATTAGGATTAGGATTTACAAATATTCAGGCTTTTAACATCATTGAAGAGACATACATTGTCAAAATGCAGCTCTGGTGTTATAAAAATCATAATACATGGCAAAATATATGAACCATGATCTTAATTTTCTTAAATTATGATCAATGTCAAATTACCACGCTCCCATAACAGGTACATTAATACAAATGACTGCATCATAAACTTATTGTCCAAAGACATTTTAGGTCCTCCTGAGCCGAGTGGATTAAATAGTAGTTACTACTGTAATCATTAGCCAGTCAACACTGAGTTTGTGAGTTCCAACCCCACTCATGTTGGTGCACTGGACTGCAATCTTAATTGACTAGATATATTGTCAGTTTTCTTATTGAAGGTCAGTGGCTTTCTCCATGCACTCTGGCTTAAATTCCTCCACCAATTAAAAAAACAGGCCGCCATGAAATAGCCCAAAAGCGGTGCTTAAAAGTGGTGTTAAAACACCAAAAAATCTAATCAAATCCAAAGACATTTTGCAATAATTATGATTTTATATTTACAGGATCTACAGCAAATTCTACAAACAAATCCTGGAATTATGAGAAGAGAGGATTTAGTTATTCTTCATTTGGAACAGCAAACAATGGCATGAACTCTTATAATGGTTCACCAAACAGTACGAAAAACTCTCCACCATTTAGTCCTTTTGGCAATGCAAGGGGCAACCAAGACAGTTCATTATGGTGAACCATTCATGTAGTAGCTTTAATATTGTCAGATAATCATTTCTGTTCACTTAAACATACTTCAGTGTAGTTCTGACGCCTAGTGAACCAAGTCGTTTAGGCAATTTTCTGCCTTGACATTACAATTACTATTCACTATGCTAGCTGTAGAAAAGGAAAGTGTTTTACATGTGCTACTTAAAGAACTGGCTTAATGACTGGAGAAAAAAAATATAGAATAGATAAATGGGCATTGGCTTGGAAGGCAATATGTTAACATTTTCCTTGTATGTAATAAATATGATAGATAACTGTCTAACATGATACATTGTAATACTATTTTAATACAGATAAAAACTTGCAATAAATTGAATGTTTAAGGAAACGTATTTCCAGTTATTTTACACATTCAATTTTTATTCAAGAAAATGTCGAGCTGCAATTTATCAATGAGTAAATGGACTTATACAGAATGTTAACTCTAATTTCTTTACATTGTATTGAAAAGTTTCAACATCCATTCAGATATTGCCAGTATTAATCAGTTTGTCTGAGACTAAAATGCCAATCCCATATTGTAATATCCCTTTTTGAATCGCTTCATTCCCATCTATTTTGAATATATTCAAGGGAACTTATTTTTGTGAGTTCCACGATAAAGAGGCAATTCACAAATTGATGACCTATGAAAAACATTTTATTTGGTTACATGAGTAAGATGGTGAAACGTTTCATTTTGATAAACAAGAATTTTTTTCTGAACCCTGACTTAATATTTCTTTTCGTATGAATCATCATTTATTTATTTAGCTATCCTTAATTGGATTGAAATTCTTATTTGCTCTATCATTTGCTTTTCATTTAGTTAAGCTTCAATTGTTCATTACCTGGGTTATGCTTAAATAATGATTATAATTTTATTCATGTGTTTTGATAAAATTACTATTTTTAATTGAGGATTGATATAATCATAGATATTAGGAAAGAGATCTGATAGTTTTATCTGATGTTTGTTACGTGTAGTCTTAATATTTTACAAAGGTGAATTTTAATGTCTTTCAACATTAACTACCCCACCCCTTGCCAAAACTTCTTTAAAAGTTATATGCTCAAGACATAGGACTGTTTCTTTAAAAAATAATAATTTGAAACTGAGAATGGCTGGTTCATTTTGTTTCAAACGGCATGTTTTACAAACATAGCCAGCACTGGTTCATCAAATGGAAATATTTCAAAGTGTGAGAACTCAGTATTTAATGTTACTTGTTGACATGTATGTTTTAATGTTGAAGTGCTCCATAAAAAAAAATTATTTTCCAGATATGTTTTCTCTTTGTCGTGTATGACAAGATTTTGAAACAATGTTAAAACTTAGTCATAATTGTTCAAAGTTTGCAAGTTAAGTTTTAAATTTGTTTTCAATAGTCATTCGAAATCTGGTTTAATAATGAATAAAAAGTATTATATTTGATATGATGATAGTTGTAGGTACAACATGTAGATGACTATTTTTATTGTTATGATGAATAAATTATAGACTACTAAAGTGCATTTATTTTTCTTCTTGGTAGACATTCACTTGATGTGAAATATACTACTCATGACTTGCAATTATCTGTAATAGTTGCAATTATTTTACATGCATAATGTTGTTATTTCTGCCTTTTTTTGCATTTATTTCTTGTTTCCTAGAATTAAAGTTGTAATTTAATTATTTAGAATATTTTTCTTATGATATTTCTTAAAATTAAATCTATATATTTCAGCAAGACGAATATTTAAATCTCTTTAATTTTTGTGTTTTAATCTTGACAATTTCAAAATATTCAAATAAAAAAAAAGAAATGTGTTAAGAATATTACTGTATGATGTTAAATCTAGTATATTGACTGATCAGATATTTAGAGAAAAAGATATCTAAATTTAGGCAATTGTGTAAAATTAAAAAAAAAAAAAAAAATGACCTAAAAATTATTTTCTTCTTGTCAACAATGTCAAACTTATGTACTTTTACATTAGTTTTGTGTAAAGGTGTTTTATTTCATGATATATATTTACAACTCAGAAGTTCCTTTCACACAAAAAAAAAAACCTGACAAGTCTTTCTTAATTTTTTATGACTTGAGAGTAATTTTACTTTTCAGATGTTTTGCATAATTTAGTTGCATTTGTTGAATCTTTATTTGTTGTATTTAATTTAATTTAAGTTCTGTTGAAATTTTTGCATGAATAGAAGAAAGAAAATAAAACAGAATTTCAAGTTAACTTTTAGTTATTTTATTTTTATTGCATTGAGTTCTCATTATGACACCATTTTCTTTTATTATTATTTTTTTTATGATTATTTCTTGTTTCATGCACTGCAACCAGCATAATAAATTAATATGTATAAATTAGTTTTAAAGATGAAAATGGTCACAATGAAGTAGAGAAAAGAAATTTATCGAACAGACATTCATATGATTGATGTTATGAAAAGAGCTTGTAGGTTTGCAAATGTAATGGCACTTTTATCAGCATTAGTTTTATACAAATTTAGCTAGAAAATTTGTTAAAAATGATTTATTTTAACCCATTTGGGCTGGATATTAGAAATTCAATGACCAGGCCAAAACAGTTTAAAAGTTCTTATTTGATAGCACATTCCTTGTAAAATTCAACAGTGAAGGAGAGATAATTCATTTGAATAAAATTCAAATAGCTTTAAAAGGTAAAACATATGAAAGTAATGAGCAGTTGCTTGTAAAAGTTTGTTGAAATACAAACAAACAAACATTGGAATGAAAACCCCTTACCTTGTATGAAGCAGGAGTATGGATAGTGTACACATTTCATTCCATGCATCCGTCATCAATCAAGCAGTAAAAAGTCACAGTTATGAAGTTTTATAGATAAAATCTTGCCAATATTGAATGGTGATTGTGGCAAATATGGATCTTTTACAAAGTAATTTCTATTTAATTAAGAGTAAATATTAATATAAATTCAAAATTATTTTGACTGCATTTTAGTGGTTTGATGGCCTAGGGGACAAAAATGTGTTATGTTACAATTTGAAAACTAAATCTGTTGATCATTGTCTAGCTGTAACATGTTATCAGCTTTATTAGGAAGGTTTGAACTGTTTCTATTCTTTCCTGATTCGTCACCAAACAATCTGGTATGTTGATATGTTCGAATGCCTCTGAAGAAAGTTTACAATTTGCACAATGTGCATAAAATATGCACATAATTGAAGGAACAAAAAAACAGGGTAATATCTGTTGAACTTTTGTTCTCCAGAATGTATGCCATTAGTTTGTCAATTTGCCTGTGAGTTTCGTTGATGTTTAATATTGTTTAGAAAGAGAAATGAGCAATACAATTTGTATTGTAAACTGTCATCACACCACAATTGAAAAAAAGAGGGACATAGGAAATCTATGAAAATATATGAAAAATAAAGTGACAACACCATGACTAAAACATTTTTAGCTCACCTAGCCCGAAGGGCCAAGTGAACTTATGCAATCACTTGGCGTTCGTCGTCGTCTGTCGTAAACTATTTCAAGAATCTTCTCCTCTGATACTTCTATGCCAAATACTTCCAAACTTTAACTGAATGTTCCTTAGGGTATCTAGTTTATAAATTGTATCCGAAGTTTTGATCTATCAACAAACATGGTCGCCATTGCTAAAAATAGAACATAGGATCAAATGCAGTTTTTGGCTTATATCTCAAAAACGAAAGCATTTAGAGCAAATCTGACATGGGGTAAAAATGCTCCTTAGGTCTAAATCTATCAGCCCTGAAATTTTCAGATGAATCAAACAACCCATTGTTGGGTTGCTGCCACTTAATTGGTAATTTAAAGGAAATTTTGCGGTGTTTGGTCATTATCTTGAATATTATTATAGATAAAGATAAACTGTAAACAGCAAAGTAAGATCTACAAATAAGTCAATATGACCAAAAATGTCAATTGACCCCTTTAGGAGTTATTGCCCTTTAAAGACTTTTTTCACAATTTGTTCATCATGTTGACTTACTTTAAAAAATCTTCTCCTTTGAAACTGCTGTATCAATTTCAGCCAAACTTAGGCTAAATGAGTTACAGAGTATCTAGTATAAATTTTATATTTTATTTCCTTGTATGTCAAGAAACATAGCTCCTATGGCTAAAATAGAACATAGGAGAAAATGATTTTTTTTTGCTTTTGAAGAAAATAGGACGATTCAAAGAAAATTTAAATAAATTGAAAAGCCAAAATAATCATTGATGAGAGATTTAACCAAAAAAATTAAGGTGAGCGATTCAGACTCTTGAGAGCCTCTTGTTTTTTAATCTACCTCCCCGTAAATAGACAGCATTACAAGCTTATTCAAGTAAAGTATAAGCAAAAGTTTCAAAGTTTAAAGACTGGGAGCAGGGTCAAATAATATTCATGGGAATGAAATGTCCCAATGTCAAGTCACTGGTTCACCATAAACTAGAAAAAAGATAGAGGGTAGTCCTAGCAAGGGCAAGTTGATCCTGCTCCACATTAGACAACAGGGTAGTTGCTCATGCTCGTACAGACAGGGTCTAATTCGGTAAGTCACATTCGGGGAAAAGGGTGCGGGATGGTAGTTAAGACATATCTCTCTTCATTTGTGAATCAAACATTTTATTACGGTCAACCAAATCGTGACTTCAACACTTGGTGGAGTTAGTAACTTGAAAACTGACCCAAAAATATGAATGACCTGACCAGGTATCGTTATTACATACCTTCTGAATAAATCTGTTCAAAGGTTTGGTTAGCGTTTGAGGTGAATGCCGACATTTGTGTGTTTTGTAAAAAATATTACCTTAAAAGATTGGATGTGAAATACATGAACGTATAATATGTCGGCATGTTGATCTATATTTACGAATGATGTTCTTGAACCGATGATACAATTTAGTAAATGTTTTCACTAGTTTGTGATATCTAAAACCTTTCTTCATCATTTTGTTTTACAAATGATTTCGATTTATCTTTACTTTGTTTAAAAGTTGACTTTTTAAATCTGTAATGTGAACCATGAAATTATCTTATAAATGTGGGTTGATACCAATTGAAATACTATATTTAATAATTATATTTCAATTATATTTCAATGATAGAGGTGATATGGAAGTAAACCCTTTTCAATATTGGTAGATTGGGAAATTCAGATTTATAAAAGAGGGATTCCATTGACTACTCAATTTTATTTAGAAAGGTTTCAGATCATATTTTATTCATGAATGTTTTCAATTAACAAATGACCAAAAGCAAGAACTTTCTGTACTATAGGTACTTTTGGATACCATCATATGTGCTAATTTCCCCCAAAAACATGAAAATACCCAAAAATATGGCATTTATTGAAATGGTATTTGGCATAAAGTACAACTTAATCTTTAACTATGTTACAGTCATCCTGCGCTAATTTTTCTCCCATAGGAGATATCTCGCATTATACCAAAATGTTGTAACCAGTTAAGTTAAGAGATATCGTCAAAATGAGTTTTTTTAATTGTTGAATTTATAATGAAAGTTTGTTTTCGCACTAATAAGTTTGAGAAACACAATCAACACAGTCTTTAATTATCCAATATTAGAGATTATAATACTTGACTCTTTATTACTCTAATTAAACAACAACAAATAATTTAAAATGTTTTGGTCAACTGATAGTTTCTTATTAAAATAATAGTATATTCTGGTTAAAAGTTTTAAGATTTAGTTCCAGTATTGTTTTCGCAATGACAACACTATTTTGCAACATGTGTTGTGTTCTATGTTTTTTCTTTATATTTAATGGTAAGTTTAGATAAATCTAATTCAAAAGATATAATCAAATATAAGCATATTCTTGTGAATTAATGCTCGAAAAGACTTTAACTTTGACTGAGGGAGTTGGAACTTTAGGTTTACTAATTTATGATTTGGTTTAGATCTTTCAGCGAAAACGTTTTGTGATATACTGAGTTATTATTATAATTTTTATTTCATTTATATGAGAACTTTGTACAGTTGGTTTAAAATGACTTTTAAGACAATTGACGACAACTTTACGGTTGAGTGATTTTTGGAACAAATGCGAAGTAAGGATTATTTTTGAACGGACATAAACCGAGTTCACCGCTTTTCAACATACGCACCATTTTCACGATTTTGTCATTTAAAGCTTGGCTAATGTCATGAATTTTTTGCTGCATAAGAAATAAATCGACGTATCAGGTCTTGTTGTTTGGAGTCCGAGGTTCTCGCAGTTTTTTTTTGTTATCTTGATTTGTCTAATCGTAATAAATTTCCGATATTTGAACACAGATAAACTACTGTTTGATGTGATTGAGCTTTTGAATTTCCATATGTTGAGGGACTTTCCGTTTTGAATTTTCCATGTGGAGTTCTGTATTTTTGTTATTTTACTTCTCTATGACGAGGCATCTACTACTTGACCAACGCAATCCGCGATTTTTACAGTATCGTTGTACTAACTGTGTGTTCGTACAACACATGTGGGTCCGATCTGCTTGCCTGAATTTATTTTTAAAAGGAACACTGAAAAATATAATCAAAATCAAAATTAATAAAAAAAAATAAAACCATAAAAACAAGTATTTATAGATGTTATGTGTGACCAGAAATGAACGTTTTAGGAATAAGTTGCAAGCTTAATATACATAAATATTAAAGCAGGATAAAAATGTTAGAGGCATATACCGATATTATTCGATGTAAAGATTTTAAAAGTCAAACGAGTTGAAATGGCGGCCTTCACATAGTATGCTTAGCGAAAGTCTCTACGAGGTATAGAATTAACATTTACTTTATCTAAGTGAATCTGGATGAATTTTACTTTAATGCATGGGTTAAAAGTACGGGTTGCCATTGTCAAGTTTTTAATTTTAAGTTCTTAGACCACATTCATACCGTGTCAGAAACCTATGTTGTGTCAACTATTTAATCACAATCCAAATTCAGAGCTGTATCAAGCTTAAATGTTGTGTCCATACTTGCCCAAACTGTTCTGGGTTCGATCTCTGCTTTCGAATAAAGCTGCGCCCTGCGGAGCATCTGGTTAATAACAAATTCTATGAATTATTCTTGAAATATGTAAAAAAAAGATTTAAGATGGCGTTTTGTTTATTAAGTTCAAGTTGAAGGATGCAGTGAATTATCAGGCTGGACAGGCTGGGGTTCCTGTTCAAGGTCTTGTGGATCAGGTTCACGATCAAGGAGTAGGACATGCTGTAGCTGGTGGAATATATTTGGGTGGTGCATTGGATCAACGAACACAGAGTACAGTACATCATCTTGTAATACGCATTGTTGTGCAGGTATATATATTATTCAATTATTGTATAGGGAGTATAGTTGTTATTGTCGATGTTTTTGCATCGATCGTTTTTGCACAATGTTTTGTCCAAGTTCGCTACATTTCAAATTGCTACCTTCAACATCATGATGATGGACTTTTTTTAACGACCTTGATTGGCTTTGCAGCCCTCGATGGACCGGTATCAGCATTAGGTTAAACATGAAAACGGACATTCTAATGCAACAACGTTTGTAACGTTAATTTTGATTGGATAACGTCACTTTTTTACATAGCATCAATTGACAATTGATGCTATGGGACGTACGCGCAAGCGCAGACGACATATTGTTTCATTAGAATGGAGATAACAATATTGTATTTTAAGCTCCGACGGCATCACTTGGGGATTTGATGGTAGCAAATACCCGTTTACTGTCTCCGCTAACGCGTCGCCAGTAAACTTAATTTGCGACCATCAAATCCCTAATTGATGCCGTCGGAGCTTAAAATACAATACAGTTATCTCCTAATTAACATACGATCAAGTACAAAATAATATAAAAAGGAACAGAAAATTCATTACGAAAAAATACAAAATTAACCAATAGAGAACGGGAAGAAGATAAAACATCGCAAAAGACGAAATATATAGGCCCCATATAGGCACACATTGTAAATTTTAATTTACTCTACCCGATATCCGTATTTGAAAAATAACTTGAGTATTGATATTTATAACAGTTTATAATGCTTGACTGTACACTGCAGATCTATGGAGCCAGTGTTTTTATTTTCATATTTCATATGACAAAAGATGAAAAAACAAATGTAAAAAAAAAACATTTTCACAGTTTATTATCTAAATTGTATACAAAACAAACGTAAAAAGTAAAAAGTTCCCAATTTTCAGTTCATGGTTCGTGGAGCTCATATGGCCCATGGAATAACTGTCCAGTCTCCTGTGGTGGTACTGCCAACAACCAGTACAGAACCAGATACTGTAACAAACCGCAACCAACCTGTGGAGGGTCTAGTTGTTCTGGTAACTCAAAGCAGTATCAGATATGTAATTCTTCTCCTTGTCCAGGTAATTTAACAAATTTGAACAATTTGAGAACGAATTATATAGTTAAAACAAATATTAATTATGGGTATTTTTCATATAATTGCAAATTCAATATAGAATTTCTAATGCTTTTTAATTAGTTGACTTCACACCAAGCGTACAAATGAAGAATTCATCCACGTTAAGGTTTGCTTACTATGCAAATGCCCTTCAATACAAAATTTGATTATATGTAAAAAAAAAAATAAAAAAAATGAAGGGTTAAATAATACATTTTAATATGGATACATTTAGTTAATGGTGGATGGAGTGAATGGTCTAAGTTTAGTGCATGTCCAGTGACTTGCGGAGGAAGTACGAACTCATGGACAAGAGCATGTGACAATCCCACTCCTGATCACGGTGGAAACGATTGCTTGGGCGATAGCAGTGAAAGTGCAGTATGCAATACGCTAGACTGTCCAGGTATGTATTTAAATGAATTTTCTAGAGGTTGTAATACATTATTGAAATTAGATAGTCACATAGTTCGACACGTGAAAAACAAATGAATGCAGTTCAAACATAATAAATACAATCACACTTATAATTTAGTACGTCAAACGGCTAATACATTGCCTATGACTCAAGCTAATAAAAATATCAAATCAATGAAGAAGTTTGCAAAAGCGCAGAAGTTAAGATCAGAAGCGCACCATCTGCCGAAGACCATGTATGCTTGACGTAGTTAAACCATGGGTTTTAAACATTGATGAACCAAAGGATAGCAGAATTAATCATTAATGATCTTTTATGGCAGAACAGGATTGCTGACTACTAGGTTGAAAATACCCTGGGTATGAAAGGACCAACAATGACAACGATGCTGTGGTGATATAGCTCGTCAAAGATATCACACTTTTGATTATACGACAGACGCGCATTTCCCAATCGTAATACTCATTAGTGGTAACTCGTATCAAAACAGCCAGAAGTCGACAAATTATCTAAAAAAAAAGATAACATAGATCAAAATCTATAAGTATAAAAAGTCGAACGTATCCTTCTTAAAAATATCTCAATCCCCAACACCATTATTCATACATGTTTTGAATCATCCTGTTTGTGTATCATTCTAAAAGGATAAACCTACCGGTAAAAGATTTATTTAGCTAAGTGGTTTTCAACACCTTTCTTTTCTTCTTTGTCAATTTATAAATGTGTATATCACATATAACCATGTATCAAATTTGAAACATAATCAACTGAACTTAAAATTACACAAATTTCACAGTTAAAAAGAAAGAGTTCATAATTTTTGGACGTTAACTGAGTTTCATTGTTCAAATTTTATATAACAAAGTGTACGGAATTTCATCCTTTAAATTAATAAATTGCATTGACAGAACGTTTCTCCTTTGGCTTTCGTTATACCTTTATATTTCAGATTATTGCGGTTCCGAACCTTGTGAAAACGGGGCGTCATGTGCAAACATTCACTACGGCTACAAATGCACTTGTGTTGAAGGGTTCCAAGGTACCAACTGTGAAATAGGTGAATTATATGTATTTAAAAAAGTTTGAAGTATTCAAGTATCAAGTATAAATGAAATCCTTTCTTTGTATTACTATATATATATCCCCTTAAATTCAATTAAGTTGTCATAATGAAATTTCATGATGTCCAAGTCTCATCATACAGAGACGACCATTTGATATCATGTCGCTGTGGTTAAGGGTCGATGTACTTAATATTATGGTATGATTCAAGTCATTAGCAGAAATGTAATAAAATGCCATTTTCAGATGGACAAACCCTCAAAATATTTTGAATTAATGTACATGATCCACTTTTATTTTAGATATCGATGATTGTGTCTCTGTGGATTGTCAACACGGTGGAAAGTGTGTAGATGAAGTGAATGCTTACAATTGTGAATGTGTTCCAGGCTACGCTGGTCGTCACTGTGAACAAGGTATAAATATAAGGCTATATTATCTTTTATTTAAATAGTTAAATGAAAAAAATATTTTAGCCATTATCAAATATTTCTTTTATAAATGTATGATAGGCTCAGACCCTCGACAAAACAATTATAATCTATATATTAATATGATAGACAATCAGACAATCAAGTTCGTTTGTGTACTTTCTAATTTTGTAAATTATTTGTTTCTTCGTTCTATCATTGTAACCTATTTATCAATACAAATACTTCATTTTTGAATAACTCTATCGTTCTGAGAATAGGTGTGTACATAATTGTTTTGGGTACAGTATTTGTATACACATGTAGTTTTGAATATAAATATTGTACTAAAATCTGACCGTCTGAGGGCACTGTATACACTTATCATCCGGCGTAAAGTCATGGTTTAGTACGATAGTCTTGGGTATAGATATTGCATACAAAAGTTATCAAGTTTATAGTTATTCTACACGCAAATTGTCCTGTATATAATAATTGTATACGTTAATCGTCCTGAGTATAATCGTATGCACATATCGTTACAGATGTACATGGTAGGTATTGTTTATACAAATCATTCTCAGTAATCATGGTGATGTAATGTATATATAAAATTGAAATGGGAAAATGACTCGTTTATACAAATCCATGTGAGAATATGTTTTGTAAAAATCAACCATTTTCGTGTTTTAGTTTTGTTAGCATACATAGTTCTGAATGAACGTTTTGATTAATCACTTTCTTCTGAGTATAATCATTGTTTACTATCATCCTATTTATGAAATTGTATATATAATATAACGTTTCCTCCGTATTTATATTGTATAAACAAATAGTGAATACAAATCAAGCGAACTTTGTAAAGGCACTGTATACACTCAATTTCTTGAGTACAGTCATTGTTTACTTAATTAATTGAATACGCCAATCGTTTTGAGTATCTACATTTCATTCACTACAGGTTTTGTTAAACAGATTGTTCTGTATATAGATATAGATTCCACAAATTGCTCTTAGTATATGCGTTTTAAACAAAAATTGTCCTGAAATTTTGAAATAGATATTGTATACATGGTATACTAGTACTATAACCGTTTTTAGTATATTCATTGCATATTTAAACAGCCTGAGTATATATATTCAATATCTATACAAATCTTTCTGAGTATTGGGTTTGTAAGCACACATCGTTGATGTTAGGGCTGATTGAATGTGACATATTTGGTGACTGATGTTTATTGTACAAAATTACGAAAACTGGTAAGTATTCCTGCAGATGATATTTGAAGGGGTAAGTCCAACAATTATAATTATAACGTATTTTTCCGGTGACAATAAAAACAACTTAATCGGTTATGCGTTTATTAAAATCGGGATTTGTAAGTGACTTGCTCACAGTAAGTATACACTAATCGGTGTTGATGTGCATAGTGTTCTAACATGATTTCGAATGTACGCGAATCGTTCTGACATATACATTGCATAATAAAGCTGACTGAGAATAGGTAATATACACCATCGTTCTGAATATCGGATTTGTATAAACACAACATATCGGTGTTGATGGCATACATTTAGTTAATATATGCACATATCATCTTACGATTATGTATATTTTTTGTATAATTATTGTCTAACAGAGTCGTTCTATGTAGAATAATTTACAAGCAATCGATTTATGAATGTTTATTGTATTTACAAACTGTTTTGAGCAAATATTTTATATACATAAATCGTTCTGAATATATATGTTTGTGAATACCATTTGTTTTAAAGTAGGTATTTTATACACAAATCGTTCTGAGTATAGTTGGTCGAGTTATTATCTCTATGACACATTTCCCCATTTCCATTCTCCATTTCTAGTGAATGTGTACATGTATTGTTTGCACAAATCGTCCCAAAAATGATTGCATAAAAAGTCGCCATGAAAATACATATATCAAGTTAAATGGTACTGAATATTGGATGGTGCTGAGTAAAGGTATTGAATACAGATATCGTTCTGAATATAGTTTTCGTATTCACATATATTCTTGTTTATATGTATTGTAAACATAAATTGTCTTGAGAAGAAACATGTTGTACCTAGATTGTAATTATTATTAATTTTATTGTACATATTATTGTTGTAGGTGTTGTCTATAATAATTGTTTTAAGAAGAGGTATTGTCTTTATCAATTCTTTAGCGTATATGAATTGTATCCACGATTAGGTTAAGTGTTTCTGAATCATTTGTACAAATCGACCTTTGGACAGGCGTCGATCTGACAATACGTAACGTATACAAAATCATTCGTAGTTTAGGTAATGAATTCACATATTGTTTTGTATTGTGTTCACTAACCGTCCTGAGTAAAGGTACGGTTTACATATTTGTCTTGTAGTATAGTTATTGCTATAACAATTTGTCATGTAAATATGCATCGTTTACAAATATCGCTCTGAAATTAAATGAACTATCGTCATGGGTATAGACATTGTACGCATTAATCTTTTCAATTATGCTTATTGTGTTCACAAATTGCAAATCTGAAAAAAAAGCATAAAGCTTGTCGAAAATCGAGTTATATGGAGGGAGTTCGTCAATGGCCTATGCTCCCCGGAGAAGCCAAGGGCATAAGTAAGTAAGTATTAAGTAATTTCACAAATCGAGTAAAGACATCGCCTTCACATATCATCGGCCGAGTATAGGTATTGTATTGTATTGTAACATACATCGGGTAAAGGTATCACATTCACGTATCTTCACCTCGAGTATGTTTATTGTATTGTAACACAAATTGACCAGAGTATATTATGACTGTATTGTTATATTTATAAGAAAAAAGTATTGTATATATCAATAGTTCTAAATACAGCTATCATATACCAGCATCGTTCTAGGAATAGGTATATTCGACTCAATTTATTTGCATATAGGTATAGTATTCACAGATCATCATGAGTATGATATTATACCAAAAAATCGATAGGCATTAATTACTATTACATAAATTGGTTTGATAATAGGTATTGTATAAAGTAATCGTTTATAGAATATGTATTATGTACAAAAATAGATGTGAGTATAATAATTGTATACAGTTATTGTCTGTAGTTTGTAAAATGTATTATACACACAAATATATTTGAGTATAGGTATTGTATACGGTTATCGTTTGCTTTCTGTGGTATGCATTATATATGTTATATACACTAATATATTTCAGTATAGTTATTGTATACAGTTTTCGTTTGTAGTTTGTAATATATATTATATTACACAAAGATATGAATGCTCTTTGTTCGGGCTGTTGTTTCTTAAACACAGTCCTCATTTCCATTCTCAATATTATGCGAGTATAGGCAGTGCCTACAGTTATCGTTTGTAGTTAATGTTATATGTATTTTCTACACAAATAGATGTGAGTATAGGTATTGTATGCAGTTATGGTTTAAGGTTGTATAATGTATTATATACACAAATAAATGTAAGTATAGTTATTGTTTACAGTTATCATTTGTGGTTTCTTGTATGTATTATATACACAAATAAAGGCGAGTATAGGTATTGTATACAGTTTTCGTTTGTAGTTAATATAATATGTATTATCTACACAAATAGATGCGAGTATAGAATATATAAAAAAAAGAGGATGTGGTATGATTGCTAATGAGACAACTGTCCACAAGAGACCAAAATGACACAGACATTAACAACTATAGGTCATCGTACGGCTTCAATATATGTATTGTATGCAGTTATGTTTTTAGGTTGTAGTATGTATTATATACACAAATAAATGTAAGTATAGTTATTGTTTACAGTTATCATTTGTACTTCTTTGTGGTATGTATTTTATACACAAATATACACAAATATATACGAGTATAGGTATTGTATACAGTTTTCGTTTTAAGTTAATATTATATGTATTATCTACACAAATAGATGTGAGTATAGGTATTGTGTGCAATTATGTTTTTAGGTTGTAGTATAAACAAATCTTTCTGTGTACATGGATTGTATCCATTGATCAACATGAGTTTATGCATTGTCTTACATAACTGATTCTAAATATCAGAACTGGATACACATGCATCTTTTTGCAGGTTTTCTGAATAAATCTACTTTTGAGAAATTGCTGCGACAAATCATCCTGAGTATTTGCATCGTATAAACAATTATTTAGTATAAACTATGTACACGATTCTTTTTCAGGATAGACACCAGTCTATGAAAAATGCGTATCGGTAAAAACTTTTCTTATATCACATAGCGATATTGGGAAAACGGTAGTATTACATTTTCCCAGCATTATGTTGGCCTTTTGTGTACCCAAGATAGGTGAAGGAAGTCAACTTAGGAGCGCTGTGATTGTATGTAAGGGTACAATATATTTTTTATTTATCTATGAATAACTGCAGTGTGTAAATTTTCAATATAAATGTTGAAACCTATTAAAATATTTTCTAGAGAATTATTCGAAAAGGCTTCCAAAATTTCATAAATTTGGTGTAAAATGGCATGGATACCGTAAACAAGCTCCGATGGAAATTGGTCATGATACTATTTGGCTTCCATTTTTAGAATACAGTAATAAAGTACTAATACAACACATAACTGTTTTATCTAGGTTTTTATTATAAAAACTGGTAAATTTAGAAAAAGTATGTATTATCGGCTATGGCAGAATAATTAGTACCGTTTCCCTATAGTCGAATATCAATTGTAAATATGCAGATGTTCTATGCGGAAAATGTTGTTTTTGGCAACGAAAAATTAAGATAATACTTACTTTAAAACTTATTGTTCAAATATAATCAACAATTGAGTCTAAATATACATTCAGCAGTTAGTTTTAAGCTAACGTTTATGTCCGTGTAAAATTTGAAGTGCTGTGTTTTTCTTGTACATAAATAAACAAATGCTATTATTTCTTATATCAATGCGATACTTTTAAGATATCATAGCGGTGTTTGTTTATATCAATATTAGTACTTATCTATACTATTAAACGAGAAGACCTAATTTTGGGTGTCGCTTCTCTTCTTTCCTCAAAAAATTAATCAACACGCCTCTGTGTCCCATAGGTACAGTGCATAGTGCTATTTGTCATCCATTCATATGATTAATCAGATTGAGTTATTTTTGGAGAAAAACCAGAAAAAAGGCATCCGGATATTGTCCCGTCATTGGACGAAATTTTAAGTCAGATTATACTTCCGGTTTGCGTTTTTCTGTATACTTTGAACATACATATACAAAGAATAAAGTGTATTTTCAGAATTCTATCTGCTATCATTTTCAAGTTTACTATCCACGGCAGTCACAGAGTTTATGAAATAGAGAGGGTCTGTATACTATATCAATGACCATTATGGATCGATTAGTAAACTTAGAATTGAAAGTAAATACACTAAAGTTATATAGTAATGGAAGTTCATAACTCTGAGGTTCATAATATACAGATAAGCGCTAACAATATTCATGTGAACTTTTGATACCTTTTCTGAAATTCTCCAGTCATTTAATCTTTTACAAAATTCATTGATTACAAAAAAAAGAAGATGTGGTAGAATTGCCATGTTGAGACAACTCTCCACAAGAGACCAATATGAAACAAATATTAACAACTGTAGGTTACCGTACGACCTTCAACAACGAGCAAAGCCCATACCGCATACTCAGCTTTAAAAGGCCCCGAACTGACAATGTAAAACAATTCAAACCAGAAAACTAGCGGCCTTATTTATGTACAAAAAAAATAAACGAAATACAAATATGTAACACATAAACAAACAACAGCCACTAAATTATAGGCTCCTTACTTGAAAGTTCATAACATACTTAATGTTTGTTCATATTGAAATTGATAGAAAACCAAAAAATGGGAATATTGGAAATAAACTTGAGGAGGAGGGATAAAAAATTTTTTTTTTGAAATTCTCCAGTCATTCAATATTTTACAAATTTTTTACTTCTTAGTAGTATTGTATGTAAATAAGCAGTTTTAAGACCATTGCTTAAATTCAAATTGTTTTTGGTAACATCTTACAAATTTCTCAATTGATTTTAGAAGCAAAACAAATAAGGGTTTTATAAACAATTTCGTTATCAAATAGCTAAGTATCGAAATGATTGTTCACATATATTACATTTAGCAAATTTTATAATGATCGCACCGAAATATTATATATCCGATATTCTTGAAACGCACGCATGGAAGATTTTCTTTATTGATAACAATGAAACTAACTTGTGACAAAGATAAATCATACTGTCCTCGTTCAGATTGATTCGGAAAAATCGGACCTGTACGTTTGAATCTTCTTTTTATACAACTTAGACCGTTGTTTTTCCTGTTTGAATGGTTTAACACTAGTAATGTGTTTGTTCCTATATAGCGTGGACACTGTTTATCGTCATGAAAATTGATGAGGTTTTCACAAATCGTCATGAGTAAATACATATTTGGTACTTAAATCATGCTGAGAATAGGATTTGTGATGAAAACAGTTCTGAGTAAATGTGTTGTATAGAAAAAAGTATGATTTCTTGTATATAAATGTCTTTGTGTATATGTTATTTTATATACAAATGGTCAGGGCCCGTATGCATAAAAAATCTTAACTTAAGTGTTCCTTAAAATTAGATTTCGCTAAGAATCCCTTTAGTTAAGTAAAATTCTTAAGTCATATGCATCAACTTACTATGCCGTGTAAAAGTTTGTTATGATTATTTACATTGGTCGATACATAGTCTTGTATTAAGAGCAGGGGTTATTTGATGTTGGTATGTAAAATAATTCAATAATACTTAACATAGTACAATGTTGAAACAGACGAAAAATTGGCACAGATGAGAAACGGTTGGCGTTTCGATGGATGAGCATGGGAAGAAAAAATAAATGTAATCCAAAGCTTCCAATTACTTGATCTTTTATTTATCATTAATGTAGGTTATATTTTCTGGAGACAACAATATAATTTAAACTTTAACTAAACATGAAAAAGGTTTTAATAGCGTAGCAGTGTATCATTGTAAGCCTGTGCTTACAAATAATTTATAGGTACCTTAGACTTAAGTAACTTTTAGGCGTTTTCTTAGTTTAAGTCGTTTTATGCATACCACTTATGTTTTGTAGGCGTGACTTAAAACAACTAAGAAAACACTTAGTTTAAGATTTTTTATGCATACCACTCATGTAAAAAGGGCGGAGTTTCCTTTACTTAAGTGTTTACTAAGGAAAATCTTAACTTCTGTTGCGTTATGCATATGGGCCCAGGAGTATATATCTTGTAGACATAACTAGTGGCGGGTATTTGCATTGTACCCTTTTATCGGTATAAGAAAACGTATTATATACTTTAATAGTTCTAAGTAGAGATATCTTATGTAATGTTTCTTCTGAGAATATTAGGTATATTCGACAGCAATTGATTTTTATACAGAGATAATTTTCACAGATCGTCATCAGTATAAAATTGCATCAACAAATTGTCCTTACGCTAGGTGTTATCAACACAGATCGTCCTTACAATAGGCAATGCATACACAAATTCGTTTGAGTATAGGTTATTGTATACAGTAATCTTTTGTAGTATGCATTATGTACACTTATACAAGTGAGTATAGGTATTTCATGCACAAATCTTTATGGTTATATGTCTCTTAAAATTCAAGAGTCAATCTTAAATTGAGAGTAAATTATATGTCCTTCCAAATACCGTTTCGATCCCTAACATCACTGAAGAGACATATATTGTCGAAATCTAGATCTGGTGTACTAAAGAAATATTGACACCGAATGTTTGTGGCACAACATCGTAGCCACAAGTTAATATTTTTTTTTTGTGACGTATTAAATTTATATTCAGATCCATTTTGTTACATCTTGTGATCAATTTTATTTGGCAATCGTCAATAGCAGTCAGCAGGGTTAAAGAACATCAGTTGTTCGACCTGTTAGTCAAATGCGTTTTGTTTAAATATACTTTTTCACTTTTTTGCTCTTTTGGATAATGTTGTTTGTGCTGTTTTTAGACCTTTCTACAACGACATTTGTTTGACATGCACACGTATAAAAATTGCGGTTTTTATCCAACGCAATCATAGGTTTGAACGTAGTTTTCAATTTAGACTCGTTTATATTTTTTGTTTGGGCATGTATCATATTTTCACTCCGGTTTATATGATCCGTTAATCCTATATTGTCTCTTAAAATTCAAGAGTCAATCTTTAATTGAGAGTCAATTACATGGCCTTCCAAATACCGTTTCGATCCCTAACATCACTGAAGAGACATATATTGTCGAAATCTAGATCTGGTGTACTAAAGAAATATTGACACCGAATGTTTGTGGCACAACATCGTAGCCACAAGTTAACATTTTTTTTCTTCTCTGTGACGTATTAAATTTATATTCAGATCCATTTTGTTACATCTTGTGATCAATTTTATTTGGCAATCGTCAATGGCAGTCAACAGGGTTAAATAACATCAGTTGTTCGACCTGTTTGTCAAATGCGTTTTGTTTAAATATACTTTTTCACTTTTTTGGTCTTTTGGAAAATGTTGTTTGTGCTGTTTTTAGACCCTTCTACAACGAAATTTGTTTGACATGCACACGTATAAAAATTGCGGTTTTTATCCAACGCAATCATAGGTTTGAACGTAGTTTTCAATTTAGACTCGTTTATATTTTTTGTTTGGGCATGTATCATATTTTCCCTCCGGTTTATATGATCCGTTCATCCTATATTGTCTCTTAAAATTCAAGAGTCAATCTTAAATTGAGAGTAAATTATATGGCCTTCCAAATACCGTTTCGATCCCTAACATCACTGAAGAGACATATATTGTCGAAATCTAGATCTGGTGTACTAAAGAAATATTGACACCGAATGTTTGTGGCACAACATCGTAGCCACAAGTTAACAATTATTTTTTTCTGTGACGTATTAAATTTATATTCAGATCCATTTTGTTACATCTTGTGATCAATTTTATTTGGCAATCGTCAACGGCAGTCAGCAGGGTTAAATAACATCAGTTGTTCGACCTGTTAGTCAAATGCGTTTTGTTTAAATATACTTTTTCACTTTTTTGGTCTTTTGGAAAATGTTGTTTGTGCTGTTTTTAGACCCTTCTACAACGAAATTTGTTTGACATGCACACGTATAACAATTGCGGTTTTTATCCAACGCAATCATAGGTTTGAACGTAGTTTTCAATTTAGATTCGTTTATATTTTTTGTTTGGGCATGTATCATATTTTCACTCCGGGTTATATGATCCGTTCATCCTATATTGTCTCTTAAAATTCAAGAGTCAATCTTAAATTGAGAGTAAATTATATGGCATTCCAAATACCGTTTCGATCCCTAACATCACTGAAGAGACATATATTGTCGAAATCTAGATCTGGTGTACTAAAGAAATATTGACACCGAATGTTTGTGGCACAACATCGTAGCCACAAGTTAACAATTTTTTTTTCTCTGTGACGTATTAAATTTATATTCAGATCCATTTTGTTACATCTTGTGATCAATTTTATTTGGCAATCGTCAATGGCAGTCAGCAGGGTTTAAGAACATCAGTTGTTCGACCTGTTAGTCAAATGCGTTTTGTTTAAATATACTATTTCACTTTTTTGGTCTTTTGGAAAATGTTGTTTGTGCTGTTTTTAGACCCTTCTACAACGAAATTTGTTTGACATGCACACGTAAAAAAATTGCGGTTTTTATCCAACGCAATCATAGGTTTGAACGTAGTTTTCAATTTAGACTCGTTTATATTTTTTGTTTGGGCATGTATCATATTTTCCCTCCGGTTTATATGATCCATTTATCCTATATTGTCTCTTAAAATTCAAGAGTCAATCTTAAATTGAGAGTAAATTATATGGCCTTCCAAATACCGTTTCGATCCCTAACATCACTGAAGAGACATATATTGTCGAAATCTAGATCTGGTGTACTAAAGAAATATTGACACCGAATGTTTGTGGCACAACATCGTAGCCACAAGTTAACAATTTTTTTTTCTGTGACGTATAAAATTTATATTCAGATCCATTTTGTTACATCTTGTGATCAATTTTATTTGGCAATCGTCAATGGCAGTCAGCAGGGTTAAATAACATCAGTTGTTCGACCTGTTAGTCAAATGCGTTTTGTTTAAATATACTTTTTCACTTTTTTGGTCTTTTGGAAAATGTTGTTTGTGCTGTTTTTAGACCGTATAAAAATTGCGGTTTTTATCCAACGCAATCATAGGTTTGAACGTTGTTTTCAATTTAGACTCGTTTATATATGTATATATATATATAAATATAAGTACGTCTGAGTCAGTGACAACTCTACAGCAGATTTATCCATCGGATCACCAGCAATGATTGTGATACATGGCTGTGTACTTTATGAATATACAATCGTCTAAACATCAACCTTACAATGTTAGATCTGTGAATTTGCTTTCGCAAATTTTTTTTTCTTCCCTCGATGGGATTCGAACCCGTAATACTGAAATATCGTGACACAAAATCGCCTGCACTGTAGCCGTCCCGCTAGACCACAAGACCACATGGGCTTCACAATGATAAAGCTCTCGGTGGCCGTGTGTTACTTTTCCTCGTCAGTTTTAATCTAGCGTCGTACTACAGTACATGATATATAAAGCATGGAGATGTTATTGTTACAGATCAGCTAAATTATCTATAGTAAAGGATCCTGCAAATCAATGCAAGTTACAGTCACAGAAAATAATTATATTCATAAGTACGTCTGAGTCAGTGACAACTCTACTGTAACAACATATTTATCCATCGGATCACCAGCAATGATGGTGATACATGGCTGTGTACATTATGTATATACAATTCGTCTTAACATCAATCCAACATCGTCTAAACATCAACCCAACAATGTTAGTTCTGTAAATTTGCTTTCGCAATTTTTTTGTTATATAGTTATTTTCTGTGACTATATCTTGCATTAATTTGTAGGATCCTTTACTATAGATAATTTAGCTGTTTTGTAACAATAACATTTCCATGATGATTGATAAAGTATCAAATGAATTATTTGGCACAATGTTTTGGAATTGTGGGTCCCCAATGCTCTTCAACTTGTTTGGATCTATAACGTTTTCCATCTAAGCGTCACTGATGAGTTTTATGCAGACAAAACGCGCGACTTGCGTATTAAATACTAATTCTGATACCTTTGATAACACGAAATAATGTTTCTGAGAGTAGGTATATTCGACCCAAATTATTTTGCATATAGGTATTGTATTCACAGATCGCCATGAGTTTGACATTATACCAATAACATGAATAAATCGAATGAACGATATGTATTGTTTACACAAATCGTTTTGAATGTAAATATTGTATACAAAATTTGTTTGAAGTATATGTATAATATACACAAATCCATGTAGATGTAGTAGATTTACTCCATGCACAAATCCATGTAGATGTAGTAGATTTACTCCATGCACAAATACATGTAGATGTAGTAGATTTACTCCATGCACAAACCGTTATGGATGTATACATATATGTATATATTGTATACACTAATAGTACTATGTATTAGCACTGATCCCATGAATGTCATGAACATAGGCATTGTTCACATAAATCGTCCCGAATACCGAAACTTTAAATTCATTCATCTTTATAGTGGGTCTCATGTACAAAAATACCTCAGAGTATAGGGATTGCCTGAACAATTGTTGTAGGTATATAAAATGTATAGACACATGCGTCCTGAACAATTGTTGTAGGTATATAAAGTGTATAGACACATCGTCCTGAGTGCATCGTAGTTACATTTCCTTTTAGCATAAATTGTGAACGCGATTCGATAACAGGATAAATAGTGTCTACACAACAAGTCACGAGTATAACTATTGTTTACAAAAACTGTCCTGGGTATGAGAGACTGCATACATAAATCAGCCTTAGTATGGAAACCACAAACAAATCGTACTGCGTATAGGTATTGCATATCGTCAGTTTCTTAGTCATGTTAGTATATGTATTGAACTCATAAACCAATCAGAATATAGTTATTGTAAAGACATCGTCCTGAGAAAAATTGCAATACATACAAAATGTTTTAATTTTCTTTACACAAATAGTTCTGTGTAAAGTGATTTTAATGATAAAAATCGTCATGAGAATAGGTAACCTACAAAAATCGTCTTGAATATTTATTCTAATGCATAAAGAATGCTGTCTGTCCGTGAGTACGGTGATTGTAGACTCAAACAATTCTGAGTTGAGGTATTAGATACACACATCTTTAACTATTTGTTTTGTGTACACAAACTGTCATGAGTATATATATAGCAAACGAAAATAACTCTGAGTATTTGCAGTGTATACTTTGATAAAAATAGTAAATGATTTGTATTCATGAATAAGTATCAAATCCATCTTAGTATAGTTATCATATGAAGCATCAATCTTAATATAATGTAATGGTACCCAGATTGCACTGAGTACCCAAACTGCACCTATTTAGCAAATATAGCAGCGGGAATCTTACAAGATTTCCTAGAGACTAAACAATTTGTATTTTCATGATTTTATACTATGCCGCACCTCTTTCAACATAGGTAAACATGTTTAGATATACGCATAACGTTCACAGTATTTATCAACAGATGTGTGTTTGCTGAAAAATCAAAATGTACCATAACGTCGCCATGCGACATCATTAAAACGTCATGTTTTAAAAAGTTAGCAAATAAAATATATTTCAAGTATTCATTTCTTAAATAATGAAGAGTAAGCATGGACAAATATCCAATTGTTCAAAAAATTTGAAAAAATTAAACAAAAGCTCTGTTACTCGACTTTTGACGATGTGAATTTAAGAATGGATGCAATTTGGGTACTCCTCATTTCAGAATCATTGATGGTTTGGAGGTTAGTTAAGACCAATTTTTCTATGATTCCATATGGATTGAAAATCAAATTGGTGTACCTATATAATAAAGAAGGATAGGGCTACAATTCACACACCTAATTAAATGGGCATTCAAAAAATCAACATGTGAATATATATGTTCAAACTCTTTTAGGTCATTTTTTAGTAGCAATAAACGAAAAAAACTATGTTGATTGGAGATGCTTTGATACTATATATATGCCCTTGAATTTTTACTAGATAACATTTTTGTTCGCTTTGGGGAGTCCGTATATCGTCAGATTATCGGAATTCCGATGGCGACTAACTGTGCACCACTTGTTGCGGACCTCTTTTTGTATTGTTATGAGTTACAATTTATGACAAAAATAAGCAAAGACCCAGCAAAACAACATCTGATAAACAAATTTAATAATGCTTTTAGATATTTGGATGATATTTTGGCTCTCAATAATGACGACTTCAGTATGTATATTAATGAAATTTATCCTGCTGAACTTACTTTAAATAAAGCTAATACTAACAATGACCACTGCCCTTTCCTCGACCTTGATATCTTTATCACTAACGGAAAGCTGAATAATAAAATTTATGATAAAAGGGATGATTTTTCATTTCCTATCGTTAATTATCCGTTTTTAGATGGTGACGTTCCCTTGTCACCATCTTACGGTGTTTATATATCTCAACTTGTACGATTCGCTCGTGTATGTAACAATGTTTTAGATTTTAACGAGAGAAATTTATGTATTACTGAAAAATTATTACACCAGGGTTTTCGATATCACAAACTAGTCACAACATTTACTAAATATTATCATCGGTATAAAGACTTCATTCGTAAATATAGCTCAACATGCAGACTTCTTATACGTTCAGAAATAAAAAATAAATACATAATTCGTTTTTAAGATAGACACAGTTAACATTATTTGTCATGAGTATCATTATTGAGTACAAAAGTCATTTTGATCGAGTTTAAAGGACTGCATATACTGATTAACCTATCATAGAAAATATAAAAAAAATCACACTGAGTACATATTTTGTAATCTTAACTCGTTCTAAATATTGAGTCATGTTTTAGTCAAGATATACAAAACCAACAAAAGATTTTTATAAATATATCTTCCTGTTTTTTTTTTACAAATTAGTTATAGTGTGGATACTTTACAATGTAAGAACATGAATTCGCCATGAGTATAATTATTGAGTACAAAAGTCAATCTGATCGTTTTTGGTAAACACAAATACTTGTTTTAAAAAGTTAAAACATGGTGTGTTTATCAAATAAAAGGTAAAATAACAAAAATACTCAACTCCGAGGAAAATTCAAAATGGAAAGTCTCTAATCAAATGGCAAAATGAATTGATGAAACACATCAAACGATTCGACAACAACTGTCAAATTGCTTTTCAGAAATCGCGATTACTCTAATATCAGTACACTGTTTTTTTTTATTTTTTCAAAGTATTCTTTTATTCATGTCTGCAAGAAAGTTCATGCACTTTCTATAGTTTTTGCAGGTCTTTCTTATTTTGTGCTGTAACACCAGCGTCCTAGGTTAGATTGCGAGTTCAAAGGTCAAAGAAATGCAGTGAGTTTTTTAATTATTTTGAATTGTATGACATACCTTCATGATTGTTTTTCTAATAGATTACTGTGGTTTTGTTTCTTGCTGAAGGTCCTACGAGTGTTTATAATTGTGTAAACACCTGTATACCACACCTCCTAATTGTTTATCCCGAGTATACATATAATATAGACACAATTTTGTTCCGCAAAATATAAACTATTTGTGCCGAATTGCTTCATAAGAATAAAAGGTTGATTTGAAAATTGACAAAAACCCATTTTAATGTCCATTGTCGAATTCTTAAGACAACCTTGATTCAATAAAAGTTGATGATCTGTATTTCATTTGTCTTAAAGGATATGTATTTGACATGTACAAAGTAACAGTATTAGTATCAATAACAAGTTAAAATATATTTGGTAGATTTTTTTCTGTTGAAGTATCTGCTACGTAAATTGTGAATGATTTTTTTCCTTTTTGACAAGAATACACCAACACACATACAATATGAAAGCGTCGTTAGAAAATTCACGTTTTTCCATTAATATCCCTTTTGTCATATTTCAAAATTTTGTCTAGTGAAATTTCAAATATACGGAACATGTTATTGACGTTGTTATATTAAAGACGTTAACTGGTCTTATGTTAAGTTAGACTACAGAGCCTCAGTCAACTAGGGAATTATCTAGACGAGAAGTCACAGTACAAATTTTACATCAAAATAGATAATTTTAATGAAAATATCATGGATTTTGTAATCAAAAGAAGCAGCAATTCAACATCGTTGGCATATGAGATTTACATCTTTCCGGTAATTAAGATATTACTAAAATTGTAAATTGATAAAAATTTTGGAATGACTGTCCGTGTTTTTTTAATCGAATATAACCAGTTGATTACCGTCTTTCTTGTGGTGTCCCCATTCGACGTACATGTTTACTTAGTTTTGATAAGTTTCCAAAATCTTGCATTTTACTTGCGCAAACAGATATCCAAATTATCTTTGTTCAAGAGTGCAAATCTTAGTTAAACGTAAACAAATCCTTGTAACTTTTGCATGTTAAGAATTAATAAAAGAAGGAACACATGATCACAATCTTATCGCCAATAATCTGTTTTGTACCTGCTGTGTTATTTAAATAATAATAATAAGATTTAAATTAACAGAAAGGCTAGTACATTAATTAAAAAAAGGTTTGCGTGGCAAAGTCAAAATGAAGTGTTTTCCTAAAGCCACTGATTCAAACTGAAATCTATATTAATATTTATGTTTGAGTTTTGAAATAAAATTCAGTCTTTGCATATGAGGAATAATTTTATCTTAGTTTAACATTCAATACGAACTGTTAAAGGCAGGAAATAATGCCAAAACTGCTGGTTATAAATAAATTTATACCACCTCACCTCAACTATCCTCTTCATGCCAGTTGGCATTTAAGACTTCAAAACTTTTATTCTGCTTAATATAATTTTGAATGATTTTATGTAATGACTGTTTGGAAGTAAACCAGAGAAAGTTAAAATTTGTTTGAGACTTAGATCAATGGAAGGGATACTAAAACATAACTTCAAGAAGTAAAACTTACAAGTATTTACATATATTTTCATGTGCAACCAATGCGTGCAAATGTAACCAATTCGTGCGCAAATACATAATGATTTTTTCGCATAAATAGATTTTGATAATCGCGCAAATGTAATACATCATTAAAATCCAATGTATACTTATTTTAAACTAAAGGCAAAGGATACGCCATAAATGATTTTTTTTGCAAGTAAGATATATATTAACGTATACGCTAATGATGTATTGCGCTATACACAATTTTAGAATACATGTAATGCAGAGAGAAAAGGAAATTATGTAATTAATATTAAGTAGTTTACGCTTATGAAAATCAACTATAAGATCTAGATAAAAGGATAAAACATTTCACTTTTTTTTCTAAAATGACAACTGAAAATTTAAGGTTATTTGAAATTTGAGATGGCATGTTACATGACTAACGTTTCAGAACTGTTCTTTATTCAAAACTAATCAAAGTTTCAAATTTGGTAAGCACAAGTAGAATAGTGATTATATAAATATAACGAGTACAAGGTTTTTTCAAATATTAGTTCTATAGATACGATCTAAACAGCTTTAATTAACTCTCTAAAGGTGATTAGAAAACAAAATATAAAGAAAAAAACACTTGTGTTTACTCTCGTGAGCTATTCCTGGAACTCTTTATTACCTAAAACTAACAAATAACAGCAAAACTACTTGTAGTTTGTCGATCACCTGATCATTGCCAATAGATACATTTGTACATGTGATTTTATAACATATCTTAAACGAGATTTTTAACTTTAGCACAACTACACGTTTTCAAAATGAAGACACATTTATTTCGCACTAGCATTTTACTTGTCTTCTTAGCCGTTGAAGGTGAGTATAAGTAATTCTTACAAGAATTGGTATACACATTTATCGATATGCACTTAAAGGTATATCTATATACACATTCTGATTACCAATTTTTCTTTTGATACAAGTATAAAACTTACAAAAACAAGTACTGTTCTATTCTGATATACATAAATAATTTGATATATGCACAACATTACTAAATAATATGCAAATCATATTCAGCTTTCAAAAAAAAAGTTATTATTCCTGTTACCAAATAAGTTGCAAAGTTCACATTTAGCAAAGTGAACATAAGCGTAAGTGGAGATGATTGAAGACTAAGAAATAGAGGTTGAACAATTATTAAAATCAAGTTAAAAGAAGATACACATTGCATTCATACGTTTAGAATGAATTATTTCACGAAAAGATCATTACAAAGAATTTTCTTTGTAGAACATAATCATATTATTAGGAGATGTTTATGTTACTGTGTAAAGGTCTTCTTTAAAAAAAAATTTAAAGCTTCGAGTTTTTGTTATATATCAAACTTTTAATGTTCACGTTCTTTTTATTTTACTGAATCTAAATGCATATACAATGAAATTGGTGTTTTTCTTAGACAAATACACTTGTAATAACTGTAATCATATATCCTACTGAATCCATTATTCATATTAAAAAAACAAAAGTGGCCAGTTATTAAATAATTATTTAAATATGTATTTGCAACACACAATAATGAAATTGTCCAAGTTACATCCTAATAACTAGAAAATGAATCAAAACAGTATTCAATTGCACTTGTTTTAACTACATCAAATACATTTTTAAACAGAATTTTTGAATTAAACGACTTATCTGGAAAAAAATATTAGATCACTAATTACGGTTCGTGTAATGATTCTTAACATATCTGGTAATAGCTGAAGGATGCACTGAACTATCAGGTTGGACAGTCTGGGGTTCCTGCACGAGATCGTGTGCCACAGGAACAAGGACACGGAGTAGGGAATGCTGCACCGGTTTTTGGAGTTGGTGCGGCACGACAACAAAAGAATACAGTTCATCATATTGTAATACGCAATGTTGTGCAGGTACTTATAATTTTTATCTATTTCAAATATTTCTTTTATTGACTTTCTAAACCTTTGATCTCGAGCGTCATTGATTGAATTTGTTATAAAACAAGAAGATAGTGTTGTGAGCATACACATGCTGTATTTTTCTAGCACTGAATCGGTGCCTCTACAGTTCTTGATGGTATCATCAATGTGGTTGTGAGCGCTGTAGTATTGGTTTTTAATGGTAAATTCTTGTGTTTTTTTTTATGAAATTGTCATATGATTCTCATTTTAAAATGACATTTGCTGTTTTATTTATGGTCTTTGAGATTTTTATGTTCTAAAACGGTTACTTATTCCAGCAACACATCAAATGTGTTCTCGGATTATTATCATACTATTTTCACAATTTTCAGTACATGGTTCATGGAGCTCATATGATCCATGGAATAACTGTCCAGTTACCTGTGGTGGTACTTCTAATAACCAGCACAGATCCAGATACTGTAACAAACCACAACCATCGTGTGGAGGTTCTACATGTTCTGGTACCTCAAAGCAGTATCAGATATGTAATTCATCTCCTTGTCCAGGTAATGTGTTTTTAATATTATACATATTTATATTGATAAAGTTTTAATTTCAGTATATAACTTGAATCAATTAGTTTATGTGAAAGATTTTTGCTGATTTAGATTCAAAAATGATCCGATTCAAGCTTAAATATGAAAATCTACCAAATATGCCTAAAAATGTCACTTTTCAGATGGTTTTTGTCCAAAATGAAAAAGGGCCGCAACCGTGTTCATCCTCAACCTTTATATATGTTATGTATTATCATCAAATACAACTTACGTTTCAATATGAAGGATGAACACGAATGCAGCCACTTTCGTTTTACACGAAAATCGTCTAAAATTTAACTAAAATGCTGGAATTATGAAGATTTCAATAATTTAGCATGACTTAATGGTGCTAGGACCCGGTATAAGTACATTGTATTGTCAAAAACAGCCCAGATTTATGTAGCAGAAGCATTCTACTGTTCAATAAATACCTAAAAGATTACATTTTAACAATTGTATAAAACTGCTATATTTTTGGGCCAAAAAGGGGACTTACTGGACCTACTCCTTTGAAATATACAAACACAACCTATGCAGCAGTATCTTCTGTAGGAATTGCATTCTACTAATTTAAGGAAGGTTGTAAAAGGGGCAGTTGACGAACCCAGGTCTTTGGCTATAAAGTGTCTGCTCTTACCAAATATTGACGTGAAAAGGAGGGTTATGGGTAAATGTATAACTTGCAAAGATCAATAATCAAACTAAAAACCAATTACGATTAACTGACGAAGTAGTCTAACGACAGACACGGTAGTATGAGCACAAACGATAACTTATTTAAAATTTAAATTTCAAAGGGGCATATTTTTTGCAATACAAATGTGGTAAACGAATGTTATTTCGTATCTCAATTTTCACAGTTGACGGTCAATGGAGTGAATGGTCCAGTTATGGGTCGTGTCCAGTGACCTGTGGGAGTGGAGCTCATTCCAGATATAGAACATGCAACAACCCCTCCCCTGCCAATGGCGGTGCATCGTGTAAAGGATTAGACACGGAATATACTATGTGCTGGAGTGGAGAATGTCCTGGTTAGTTTTAAACGCATGGTTCATTATTTAGTTTAGTTTCTATTTTAATAATAATAACAAAATCCTTTGAAATCCGTTCAGCGTCTTTTTTGTTGTTTCAGCCCTATGCACTTGAACCAAAAGAACAAATGAGAACAAATTTCATCTGAAAAATTAAAAAGTCAAATATTGATTATCATTTGAAGTGTATAGATAAATAGTTTATAGGGTTTAATGACATCTTTCAATATTGACAGTTCACGGCGGATGGAGTGAATGGTCAAAGTTTAGTGCATGTCCTGTGACTTGTGGAGGTGGTACGAACACACGGACGAGAACATGTGATAATCCTACTCCAGAACATGGAGGAAATAATTGCGTGGGTGCGAGCAGTGAAAATGGAGTTTGCAATACTCAGGCTTGTCCAGGTATTTTTGAAAGAACGCATATATCATAAAAAAACATATATATAAAATCATACCCTATTCTAACCAGAAAACAATGAAAAACATACCCTGTTCTAAAAAATAAAATAAAAAAATACCCTGTTCTATACAGGCTCAGAAAAACAATAAATCTTAGAAAATCTTGCGAATATATAATCAAGTGAAATTGGAAAATTAATTGGAAAATTTGACCATGGCAGCTGTTATGTATCTTGAAATATTTACCTGTAAATCAGTCCATCAGTGCCGCTGTAAAATCAACGTTTAATTTCGATAGGTAGTATAGATTTACCTTTTTGCGCATATACCTTTGTGTTCGGTATTTTCGTTAATTCTGTTTCTGTGTGTGTGTTTTTTTTCATGATGTCTAATGTTATAGATACAAATAAACTAATCCAAAATAATTAATTTGTAAGTAAGAAAAACATAGAACAGAATTTAGAATTACAGAAATGCAGGGTTCCAAATTAAAAACTGAAAAGTTTTAATTAAAAAGAAGCTACATACTAATCATTTAAAAATCATATTGTTCGACAATAGGAACTTTTAGAATAATGCTTCATTTCAGATTATTGCGGATCCAAACCTTGTGAAAACGGTGCGTCATGTGCAAATATTCACTACGGTTATAAGTGCACTTGTATTGAAGGATTCCAAGGAAACAACTGTGAAATAGGTATGTTTTATTTATCTGAGTTTAAAGAGTTCTGTAGAACAATAATATGAATGGAGACCGTCCTTTATGTTTGCTATTCCACAAATTATTTTTAACTTGGAAAGAGTTTTGATTTTGAAATAAAGCATTCATCATGATTGTTTTCTTTGTGGATCTAAAAAAAAGTATTTGTGATTTACAGAATTTTTACACGTTTATATTTAAAGAAATGTTTTATGATTTGTGAGTTTTGTCATGGGTTCTACAATAGAACTAAACAAAGTATTACTGTCATTTGTTCACCGAAATGTAAATGAAATGTTGCCTTAAGATGGCCGCTAAAAAAGCTTTAAAGTATGTTTTTCAATCAGCGCACGATCCACTTTTATTACAGATATTGATGATTGTATCTCTGTTGACTGTCTTCATGGTGGAAAGTGTGTAGATAAACTGAATGCTTACAGTTGTGAATGTGTTCCAGGATTCGCTGGTCATCATTGTGAACTAGGTAAAAAAAAGATTAACTATGACTCTATTTGCTATAAATAAAACAATTAATATTTCTTTTTTTCAAATATGTCTGTGGTAAATCAAAGATAAACCAGTGTATTATGAACTTCAATAAGATATTTATAATCTAAATAGTTATAATGTATCTAGTCAGACAATCAAGTTCACGTTTGCATTTTTTACGAAACCTTCATTTTCCTCCTGTATATTTCGTTTTGAGTAGAGTGATTGTATTAATATCTCGTTCTGAGATTAAATGTTCCGTACAAACACCTGTTTTAAGACATTATACACACTTATTGTCTTTTGTATAGCCATAGTCCATAAAGTCAAATACTCCTTGAAGGTTATGAATATGTACATTGCATACTTAGTGTTTCGTCGTTGTCAATGTGGTTTATAAGTGTTTCTCGTTTTTCGGGTTGTTCCTTTAAAGATTAAAAGTTAGTTTTTCTGTTTAATTTGTTTTACACTAATAGCTTGATAATACTTTAGATATAAATGACTAACAGAGTCGAAATAAGGTGAATTATCGGTCAAATCCTATACCGTATAGTAATTTATAGATGGCTCCAACATGAAATTTATAAAATATTTGAGAGAAAAAAACAATAATATAAGTGTACAACAAATTCAACTATTATTTAAACTTTGTACTTTCGTTTTTCTGGCTTTCAAAAGTTTTTCATCAGATCGTCACTGTTTAGTCTTGTTTAGATGAAACGCGCGCCTGGCTTATTAAATTTAAACGTGGCATCATTTGTTAGCTATTATTCGTGTGTTTCTCTGTCCTTAATGTTCCCCCATATATCTGTATCGTAGTCCAATCATGTAATGTTGTCATCTTAATGTTACATTTAACATTGCCATAATAGCGGGAGGTTTGCGAGACACAAAACCAAGTTCAAAATGTCCTGTACCAATCATTGTTGAATTATAGTTCGTCTCTGTGTGTGTTACATTTCCATGTTGTTTTCTGTTGTGTCGTAGTTCTCCTCTCATATTCGATGTGTTTCCCTCAGTTTACGTGTGTGTGCATAGGCTGTGTTTTCTTATTGGCACTCATGCCACAACTTCTTATTTATATACACAAAAATGTATAATAGGCATTGCATACATATATCGTCATTTGTAGAGTAAACTAAAAATTACATCAAGAATTGGTACTGAATACATTTACTCTCATTAAAAAATTGTTTGAATCGAGCTTTTGTGTACACAAGTTGTCATGTATTGTATGCACAAATCGTTTTTAGTTCTTAGTATCGGCTTTGTATACACAAATAATGATGACAATACTGCTTATTTTTATGATTCTACATATATGTTTTACATGGATAAATAAAATCGTCTTGTGTTCTTTGCATTGCATACACGATTCATGTAAGTAAATAAAGTATATCAAGCTTTCTCCGTTTGCAATTTATCATTTTTGCCACTTCTTTCTCCAAAATAAAGTCATTTTCGTCTATAACAATATTTTAACGTCACTGTTAATTTTTGAACCGCCACGTTTTCCTCTTAGGTCATGTAGGTACTGATATAGTCGTCAATAAATTTTGTTTGTGCATATACCAATTAAAGATCATATTGTTCAGGTCAGTTGATTGTTGTCTACTAAAACTGATACTCGTTGATTGTCATTTTGTTCGTTATAATCTTTCAGTTGGTTTGTGTTTCCATGCCGTTGTCTGTCATATATTACTATTCGATATAAGTTTTCCACATTTAAGAAGACTTTTGGTATTTATATAGAAAAGAAAGAATATTTATACAAATTTACGACACAAATCCGTTGATGAACAGCAAAATCAACAAAACGAAGAGGAATAATGCTTTTTTTCTCTCACTTAAAGTGTATGAGGACTTAAACACGAACCGAAAGACTCTAGCCATGCTGACCTATTTGCAAATTCAAATTTTAGACAATCCCTAGTACCGGTCTTTGCAAACTGACGATATGTGAATTGAAGAATTAAGCAATGCAGAAGTATCTATGAAATAAATCTGGCAAACAAAACAAACATGTTCTGTCGTGATAAGCCGGACTATCACAATGAACCGATAAAAATATACAAACATTTAGACAACCACGAGGCGAATCCAGATGAATGGTATATAACTTCGCAGGATACAAAGCATATAGTGCAATAATGCAGTTTTGTTTATATTATCGTTCGATGCCCTTATAAATGATAGTCTCATTGAGAATTATATCATATAAACTTATTTGTATAGTTAACACAAACGCGTTATGATAATTCGCGTTGTATTCACTGCCAGTGCCTGAATGCCTTGGACGAACATGGAGGTTGAATCGGAAGTTTCGAAGAAAACAAGTTTTTATTGTTTATCACAGCTCTAAAATATATACGCCAGTCCATTACAGCTGTATGGGCTTTACAGTAAGAAAGGTATGTATTTATCTATAGAATTCAGAAACTGTCATGTATCATTAATACATTTAAAAATTGTATCGGAGAAATTTTCTTACTTTTTAAGTTAAAACATCAATTATGTAAATTACGCATGCACTCTTGTCCTTTTTATATTCCCCATGAAACATTTATATAAATATATGTTAATGATATGCAATAGCGAAGTTGTGATATGTTGCCAGTAATTTTATACCTATGAGTTAGAATGTTCCTCCGGTATATTTCGCCTCTTTTCTTTAATAAATATCCCGTTTGTTGATTGTTTTATTTCAAATTTACAAATATGGATCAATAAATTTGCAACAAAACCAAAACATGTTATTATATAAATAAACAAGCCTAGATACTTTAAATTCGTTTCGTCTTGAAAGATGCACATTTTCTCTGCTTTCAAAATGTTTTTGTTTGAAGATGTCCTGGTTTTCTTTGAAATATCCTACATCATATATATTATAAATAAAGATGAGGCTTTACATCATACAGCTAATTGATTTGACTTCGTTATTTTAATAGTATAAATGTACCAAGTCAGGAAAATGACAGTTCTTGTCCATTCGTTTTTGATGCGTTTTGTTATTTGATTTTGCCATGTGATTATGGACTTTCCGAATTGATTTTCCTTTAAATTCGGTATATATTGTGATTTTACTTTTTTTTTGTATCTGTACAACTTAGAAGGGAGTTGTTCAATATTACTGAAATGAATGAATAGATGAGTTATAATTCTGAATGTAAACTTTCCGTTACTACCGATTAGGTGTAATGTATTCTCACTATGAATAATTCATATATTTTGGCTACTGGAACCCAGTTATGATCAAATAGAATAATATGGTTGTTTAAGGTGCTTACGTGTTAAAACATGATGGATATATAAACAACTATCAAAGAAGCTTTAATAAAACAAAGTTTAGACCAGCATTTGTTTAGGGAAATACATGTTCAAAGTCAAGAATATAGCATTTGTTATCGATTCGTTCTGTTGGTAGATACAGTTTGATTTTGTCAATAATATGGACTTCCTCTTTTGGAAATAAGTTTGGAGTGTTATAGTGTTTCTTTACTTTGATAATTTCCAGGGTTCTTTGATCGTCTTTTTGACTTTGTATCATTGAATACTTCAAATAAATCTTGCGATAGGTTTGTCTCTCATAGTAAAGTTCAACTTGGAAATCAACAAGGAGACTAGCATCGATATTAAACCAAAAGTGGTGATTTCAATTCAAATACTATGCACTTTTCAATTTTACAATTTTACAAAAACCTGACAAATGTAATATGGTCAATCTTATAAGAAACTAATTTATCTACAACTCGTGTACTGATAGTAATGTAAAGATTAAATATAACTGTCTTTTGTTTTTTGTAAAATTGCCTATTACTTTCCCTCTATCTAACCTTCATATAATAGTGCAAATAATTGAACGTACACAAGTACTTGTTAATCTTGCGTGCTGAAAATTAATAAAAAAGAGAACACATAATTGTTATTTTCCAATCATTAAGCCCTTTTGTACTTACTGGGATATTTGATTGATAATGGGTCTTTAAAAAATAGAATGTATAAATTAAAAAGAGAAATTGCCATTTCTAATTATATAGAATAACAAAAAAACAACAACAATAACAAAATGCGTCTAATTGTACATAACAGATTAAATCAACGAAACAAATAAGTTGCACTGACTCTATTTTGAGTTATGCTTATTGCATTAGAATTAGGTCAGTTTAACAAAATGTCTTTGTTTATCTTTTGCTATTCACGAACTATTTCGAACAATACACATAAGTACAAATGAAAACACCATTTTCGTAAAACTTTCGATCATTTCACTTAATTTCGTTGCCGTAAGTAGTTCGTTTTTACAGACTTCTTCAGATTTAATTTTACTTTTTTCATATTAATATTTTATATGTTAAACATTTTAGAAGATACGAATTACTTTAAAGTATTTTTTACTATAATGATATTTTTGATAAAACTATGAAAATTATAGTGTAGAGAAGTTAATTAATAAGAACGGGTAGTAATCGTTTCGACTGTCATAAAAGTGAGAGGTTTAGCTAGCTATAAAACCAGGTTCAATCCACCATTTTCTACATTAGAAAATGCCTGTACCAAGTCAGGAATGTGACAGTTGTTATCCATTCGTTTTATGTGTTTGGACTTTTAATTTTGCCTTTTGATTTTTGATTTTCCTTTTTGAATTTTCCTCGGAGTTTAGTATTTTTGTGTTTTTACTTTTTTTTTTATAGTGTGCGAGTCATACGTTTCATTGTAAGACATTTCTAAACGTTATAGTTAGAAGAAATTCATGTTTCCATTAGTCGATAGTGTCTTTGAAGCTAATAGTTGACTATGAAAAAACAGCCAAGAAAAATCGAAACATGAAAACGTTCGTGGTGTGAATTGACTGGAAGTTTCTGACAAAACCAAAAACAATTCGCATTGTAAATTGCGAACATGAACATTTTTACTGAATATGTATACAAGTGTATGAAAAAAGCAACTAGCATCACCAGTATCAATCTGCTTCCTGAATTCAGCACTAGAGAAACCATGCATCCATTTTGATGGTTCGAAGTATTTGCATTATTTAAGCACATGTTGGTGTCTAAACGGTAAAGCATACACATTTTTCTTAAAACAATTCAAATATTCAAAAACTAATACATTGTCTTATCGGTGATCGATATAGTTTAATAATCTGACAAAAAAATTGTTAAGCAAAAAGATATGTTAATAGACTAAATAAGTAATGGGACGTTTGTTTTGTAAAACAAATAAATTATTTTTTTCAGACTTTAGATGACAACAGACTAAATATTGATGGAGTGCCTTGCTTACCTTCTGGGATTTTCACTTCTTGTGCAAGTTATAGCAAAAGGTAAACTCATCAAAGTCATAACCAACGATTAAAAATGTATGATATAATAAACCATTTTATGACATGTTTTGCTCAAATGTTTCTTTTACACTCAATGTAGTTGGTTATCTGTGTAAAAATCTTGTTACGATAAATTATGATTAATAAATCTATGATTAAATTGCAAAAGATAATGACAATTTTAACAATATTAAAATGTGATTCCAAAATGATTGTTTTTGATATGTTTTTTCTTTTTGGAATGCTAAAACACTCCAATTTTACAGATATATTTCTTAACGATGATATTTCCTTAAGTAAAAAGGCAGCCACAAAATTTTTAGTTCGTCGTAAAAGGGGCTGGTGGTCGAACGCGGCGGAAGAATGTAGAGAAGGTTGTTCCTGGGAAGAATGTGAGGAGAATTCGTCATCTAGAGAAGGAGGCGTTAGTATATTAAGATGAATATGATAAATAAAATTCTTCATTCTTATTTTCAACTTTAATTAGTATTGAACTTCTGTAAAATGTTAAACATTAGCAATCTTTGCTTTCTTCTGTCTAGATTTCAATGAAAACACATCATAAAATATATCATACTATAATTTTAATTTGAATAATTAAAGAATGTTAATCAAAATAGTAATTAGTTAGTCCCTACTGCAGGTCGTTTTAGCGCAGTCGTTTCCCAGTAAAGTAAATAATTTAATTGAATCTTATGAAATAATAAATTAATACAAATTATGTAAAATATGATGTGTTGTTCCAATTGGTAAACAAATTTCACAGTTAGGGCCAATGCAATTTTACAAATCTGCAAAAGAGTGAAGTATTAAAATGTATTTGTTTCAAGACACAAGTAAGTTCATTGAAAATTTAAAAAAAAATCCTATCACTAATGACACTATGGACATTACGGACACGAGTAATGACAAATAGACTGCACTATTTATTGTCATTATCAATCTTTCGACTGCAAGTGAAATTGCCTTTAGTTTGTTGTCGATTTGAATTTAACATTTATTAAGAAACTGTCCGTTTCGATAGTTTCCTTTGAGTTTGGTATATTCATTTTTACTTTTTGCATACATATACGCAAATTGTCAATATGTTCAAAGAAGCAAGAAACAAAACAGAAAAGGCGATTCTAAAAAGGTATTGTTTGAATTTCATTTTCGTAATTTAACTTGGATGAACAAATATTATAGAATAATCTGTACAATTAATGTTCAATACGCTGCATTTATTTTAGAGAGAAATCATGAAGCAATATAAATGCAGATCGTATACCTGTTCTTCAGGATGTACAAATACCAATTCTAACTACGGACATATCAATTATCTGACTGTTGGATGTATCGGTAAGACACATGGAAATATTTTTTGTAGTTGAATATGTTGAGTAGGCATTTTAAATTATCTAACTGTTTTATCCGGATCGAAAGTGTCGTAAAAATCTTATTTGATTATTTTGAACGAAATTATAAAGAATCATGTAACATGTCAATGAGTATTATTTTTTTTAAAACATTTTCAATTTATATTTGGTAATGATTAAATGACAAATTGATTAATTGAATTAAATATCTATGTGTAAAATGTTTTTATGTTTAAAAAATTGATTTCAGTTCACGGAGGATGGTCTTCATGGGGAAGTTGGTCTTCTTGCACAAAAGCATGTGGAAGTGGAACTAGGTATCATACACGATCATGTAGTAATCCTAGTCCGAAAAATGGTGGAAATTACTGCTCTGGTAGCACATCGGCCTACGCCTCCTGCAATACACATGCCTGTCCAAGTAAGTATTTGAGTTACTAGGCAGATTTAACTGATAAGTTTTGTTAGTTTGTGGGTAAAACCAAAGTTTTACTGTTATAGATGATTATAAAAATAGTTGATCATAATAACATACATAATCATTCCGACAGATATTTATATATAGAGAATAATACATGGCAAACTCCGTATCATATAACGTATCATCCCGAGATACCAGTATCAGCCAGAGGCCCAAAGGATAATATTGATCGAGGGTGATACGGCATGTGATACGAATTTTGCTATGTATTATACTCAAACTATTCATATATTTTAACAGGAGAGTACACATGAACTTCTTTCTGATCCCTAGCACCTTGGTTACCTTCAGTTCTACTTTTGTCTTATTTTAAAAGCGTTAACAGATATGCTCAATTACTCATCTGAAGCACCTGGATTGCTTTACAATTTGCGTGCTATTGTTTACAAAATATTTTGTTAATTGTATTTTTTTGGTGTGTTTTGTATGGTATTTCTACTTGTTTCGGCTTTCAAACTTTTGTATCTGGGCGTGACTAGTAGATCTGGTGTGGACCAAATGCACTTCCGGCGTATTAAAATTTTAAACTTGTTGCCTTTTGTTGGCTGTTCTTCGTGTGTTCCTTTGTCAATTGTATTTTCCAATTTATTTATATTGTAGTCCTGTGGTGTTGAGTTGTCATTTTAATATTATATTTCACATGGCTATAAAAGAGGGAGGTTTGGAATGCCACAAAACCAGTTCAACCTACCATTTTTCCTTTAAACATGTCCTGTACCAAGTCAGGAATATGGCCCTTGTTATATTATAGTTCGTTTCTGTGTGTGTTACATTTTAACGTTGCGTCGTTTGTTTTCTCTTATTTTTGAGTGTAAATTCACATTGCGATAAGACGTGTCACGGTACTTCTCTCTCCCAAATTCATATATTTGGTTTTGATGTTATATTTGTTATTCTCGTGGGATTTTGTCTGATGCTTGGTCCGTTTCTGTGTGTGTTACATTGTAGTGTTGTGTCGTTGTTCTCACCTTATATTTAATGCGTTTCCCTCAGTTTTAGTTTGTTACCCCGATTTTGTTTTTTGTCCACGGATTTATGAGTTTGAACAGAGGTATACTACTGTTGCCTTTAATTATTGATCATGAGTTCTTTATAGTGCATTTCGTGTGTCAGAAATATGAAAATTGACGTTTGTGACGACACATTCCAAACAATGACGGCATTAAATAAATTGCGCCACGCCAAATGACCATTCATTAAAAACCCATTTTGAGGGGGGGGGGGGGGGGGGGGGGTGAATCTGAAGAAGCTTGGATAAACTAAAACGGCGTTAATGTAAAACCAAAAAAATTGGAGGGGTGTAATAAAGGGTGTGATAAAGGGTATGAATAAGGGTGCGCATCAAAGATACGCGATATGGATTAAATAGCAGGCTATTTATCAAATATGAAAAACTACTAGTACTGAATGTATGATAAAAATCAATTAAGATCTTTATGACAGATAGAGAGTCTTTTTTTTCTATTGTGTTTTTATTTATTCTGTTTTCATGTTGCATCTTAATGTTTTACATCAAGTATAACTCTTTAAAAAATAATTTTCACATAGTATTATATATCAGTGTGCATATCTTATGCATTCTATAGCAATCAATGACACTTAAAGCATAATTGGTACTTCAATTTTGCTATTTTATCTTTTTCTTCAAAACCAAGTCTTACAATGATACATAAACATTAATTCACATTAAGGAGACTTTCAGAAGGATATGATTTCAAAAGTTGAAAATGTGAATATAGATTGTAAGCAAATTCAATTACCCTTAGACATAGCGGAATTGGAAAATTTTATATAATTATACAAAGTGTTTTGAAAAAGAATAAAAAGACCATTGGCGACAAAAATAACACGCTAAATATTAAATAATAGTACTCTGTTCTTGTGAATGTTAATAAATTGTAGAGTAAAGACGTTTTGTTAACAATTATATCATTTAAAAAAATAGCCTTTTAACTTTTCTATTATGTAGTTAATGGAGGTTGGTCGTCGTATGGGAGTTATGGATCTTGTTCTAAAAGTTGTGGTACTGGCTATAAATATAGCTACAGATACTGCAATAATCCATCACCAGCTCATGGCGGGAATTCTTGTTCGGGTAGTTCTGTCACAAGTAGTACCTGTAACACCCAGGCATGTCCAGGTATGATGCATTGTGTCAAATTTTAACAAATAATAGGTTATACTTTTTGTTAACAGGTTTAAACAAATTGATAATAACATATGTTCTTTAAGAAAAAAGTATTGCAGTTTGTGTAAATTCTTTTTATGAACTACGATACATTATTAAAAAAGTATATAAATAAACTCATCATAGATACCAGGACTAAATTTAGTAAATACGCCAGACGCGCGTTTCGTCTACAAAAGACTCATCAGTGACGCTCGAATCCAAAAAAGTTAAAAAGCCAAATAAATTACGAAGTTGGAGAGCATTGAGGACCAAAATTCCTAAAAGTTCTGCCAAATACAGCTAAGGTAATCTATGCCTGATGTAGAAAAGCATTCAAAAAATTCAAAAATTTGTAAACAGTAAATTTGTAATATAACCATATCAATGACAATTCATGTCAGCACAAAAAGTAGTTAAAAATACCTATATGTTACTATATTAAGTATTATAAATGCAAAACACGAAAAAAAAAATTTTTCGGTGAAAACGTGTTGTACAACTATATATACACGTTTATTTTATTGTTTGTTGTCATGATTTTTCGTTGATTTGGATATCTTTACCAAAAAGTATCACTTATTGGTGACATCTTTTATTGACAGTCAATGGAGTATGGAGTGAATGGTCTAAGTATAGTTTATGTCCAGTGACTTGTGGAGGCGGTACAAATACCCGGAGAAGAGCATGCGACAATCCAGCTCCTGCTCACGGAGGAAAAGATTGTGTTGGTACCACAAGTGAAAACGGAGCATGTAATACTCTAGCCTGTCCAAGTATGTATTTTTAATGCCTCCATCAATGTTTCCGATAGTATATCTTCATAGGAACATTATTTTCTTCATTTCTACACAAGTATATGTTGATAGGGGATTAGTTGGGGAACCAAAATAGCAAAACAAAAATGTAGAGGTCAATATGTTTGTTTTTAAGATATTCGTCATTGGTTTAATGTTCTCTCTTGAGTTTTCATAGCTTTATCATTGTCAAGTTAAAGTTCTCATAATCTATACAAAATATTAATAAGATTTTATAAGACTTTAAGAAAATTTTCGGAAACTAGGTCTACATCTAGGATTACACCTTAGACTTACGATTACAGTTAAAAAAAAACAAAGGGTCATCTCAAAATGAAAAAAAAAACAAAAACAATTAAAGATACATAGTAAAATGATTTTTTTTATTATGTAAATAAGTATTTACGGCGGCAAACGAAGGCAGCACATATGGTCAAAACAGATGTTAATCGCTGTCTGGGATGCTCCACAAAGTCCCCATAACTTTATAATTTTTTTAATTCTCCGATTGCGTGTTCAACCTTAACTCTATAGTGGGTTATCAGTCTACTTAACTTTCTACATTTTCTCTGCATATTAATCAGCGTTGCTATCAAAAATATGTTTAAACGGAAAAAGAAAATTGTCGCAGTATCTGACCAGGAGTAATTACTTATGCTGAGGGCATATCAGACACACCCGTGTTCGTGGGACAGAATAATTAACACAGTAAAGAAAAGCATCCGTATTCTGACAACCGATGCACAAGATCTCTACAATAGTTGCATAAAAAAAACCATATCAACAAAATGTCCCTAGCCCATCAACTGCAAATGACAAAAGGGATAAGATACTTGAGGATCTATCCTCCGAAGATGATAATAACGGGCCACTTAAACTCCATTATAAAAAAAAATATAGAGCAGGAAGAACTAAAAGAGACAGAGGAACCAAAGGAACGAGACGACACGAATGAGGAGGAAATTGAGCAACCGCAAGCTGGCAAGAGGACCAAGCTACAAAAACCAAAACCCCCAAAAATGCCGTTCATGAATTTGATTAGAAAAAATCACGAGGCCTACAGCATGTTTATTACGAAAAAGGTTCCGAAGTTGCTACGTAGTCTTAAATTGGTGTCTCTTCATCAGAGTCTGACGATGATGAATTATAGTTCAAATTCTATATTTAAAAGATCGACATAAATATAATCACCAAAAATGGGTTGTGTTTTTCTTTTTCGTATACCTTTGAATGTGTATTGATAGAGGAAACGTAAACAAACTGTTTTCGCGATTGAGATAAAGTTAAACTTATAAAAATTTACCGAAAGGGAAATGAATGACCACGAAAAAAATATTATATATACATGTAGTTCCTAAACAATAACTTGCTGAATCAGTTGTCAAATTATTTAAGAAATGATTTTCGTTCATTTCTTCATATAAAATATATATGAAGATGTGGTATCAGTGCCAATGTGACAACTCTTCATCCAAATAACAATTCATAAAAGTAAACCATTATAGGTCAATATACGGCCTTCAACGTATGACATACTTAAACTATAGTTTAACACAACGACCAATATTAAATATGTTAATTATAGTTACATGTTTTGCTTGAAAACTCAATTGTTCAACATTTAAAATCATCATAAAAGAGATAACATTGGTTTGGAACGACAGTTTGTATTCACACTTTGAGACGACCAAAGTTTAAATGTTACCTGTAAGTGTAATCGTAATCCTAATCGTAGGTGTATGCGAGTTTTCGCAAATGTCTAATAATTATACATGTGAAAGATTTATAAAAAGAAAAATGAAGATCCATTAGAGGGTCCATGGGCAAATTTGTTAATGCATTCAAATGGATAAAACGAGATGATTTCGGAAATCTGACTTAATTCCAAAACATTACAATCTAACATCCCTAAACAATTTACTGTGAGATAATGAAGGAGTCATTTTGATATGTATTTTTGTTTTAACTAGTTTTATTATTCAAAAAATCATTGATAAATTGCAGTCCTGGTATTTATATATAATGATTTTATTTAAACTTTATAAATGATGTTTACAATACATTTGATCTTGATCGTTTTCAACATTGATATCTGATTGCAGATTACTGCGGGACTGGCCCTTGTCGAAACGGCGCAGCGTGTGCGAATATTCACTACGGTTACCAGTGCACATGTTTGATAGGATTCGAAGGCACCAATTGTGAAACAAGTAAGCTTAAGTTGTCAAGAATAAATTTTGTCGACACGTAAGTCCAATACATTAAATGAGTGGCAGTGAAAAGATGTTAACAGTATAAAGCAAAAAAACATTTTGTCTAAAATAGTTGAATCATATAATGTTTTCATAGGAAAAACATTTTGCAAAACTATATCATTTAAGTAATGTTACCCTATGAACTAACAGAGAAACTTTTGGTTTTCATTCGTTTAATGTGTTTGAGGTTTAGATTTTGCAATTCGATAAGTACTTTCTTATTTTTGTGATTTTACTTTTTTTGTTGATTTTCGTTTTAGATATTGATGATTGTGTCTCTGTGGATTGTCAACACGGTGGAAAGTGTATAGATCAAGTGAATGCTTACAGTTGTGAATGTCTTCCAGGATACGCTGGTCGTCATTGTGAAATAGGTATGTATACAAACTATATCTTAAACACTTTCAACTACCTTTAATTACAATTGCCACTTATAATTAAATACAAATCAGACAATCAAGTTCTCCGTTTTTCAAATTTGTGTTATTAAAAAGTCAATTTGAGAAGCAGCAATATGACATTGTATCACGATAATATAATCTTTCGTAGAATATACGCTAAATATTTTAGACCGAATTCTGCTGCGTGATCGGTTTTGTTATTACGACTATCGGCATTACTTTGTTGACTTTGAATCTCATGATGACAAAAGTCTCTAGAAAGATAAGGAGGTACGTATACTTTAGAAATAATTAATCAAGTTTTCTCATACAAAGAACGTAGAAAGCAAATATTTACTTATCAAAATGACCTTACCTTTTTAATATCGTTAATAACTTTTTAAAGATTTTTTTGTTTGTTAATGATGTCCTTTTACTAAATATATTGGAAGTTTGGATGTGAACTGATTGCTATTTTAGTCTTTGACAGCATTTTAAATGTGAAGTTATAAATATTTATATATCACTATACTTACGTTTCTGCAAATAACCTGTATTGCTACTTTAAGCAAGACATTTTCGTAAATTTTGCTTTTACTCGAGAGTTGTAAATTTTTTCTTACATTGATAAATAAAACAACTAACCGACAAGTTTCACGTTCACAAGGACTTATGCACGTTGTGCGTGTTAGAATTTAATAAGTGTGTAAGGTTGTATCTTCTTTTACAATTTCGCGTTCAATTATGCCATTTTTACCATTTAAATACTTTGTACTTGTCAATAGAATGCCTTGGCGAAAATTAACAAATAATTTATGAAAAAGAGTTGAGTGCAGATCTGTCAGGCAGATATCTTTTGTCTTCTTTTTTTGTTTAATGAAAAACAAAATCAATATAAAATATTCGTATGTCATAAGTTATTAGTGTTAAATACCAGTAAGCTGGATATTGTCATTATCATTTTAGATTTGAAACAAGTCGAAATATAATCTTCATGACACATCTGTAAATACCTAGTTTTTTTTATAAGTAAATAATATGTGGTGTACTACTATTATATTAGTAAGATCCGGTACTTTCCAGTCATAGATTTGAAAGAAGGAAAAAAAGTAATTAGAAGATTGTACAACGTGTGTAAAAACCTTTGTTTCAAAAACTTCAACAAAACAAGAAAAAATTTAAATTTAAAGAATATCAAATATAAATATATATGTATAGAATGATTATGGTTAATAAACTATACTATATATGGAAATAAATGAATGTTGATTTATGAGGTCGAATGTTCCTCTTTTAATGCATGAGCAACATGATCAACTCGACGGGTACCAAATGCAAGCAGGATATGTTTACCCTTCCAGAGCACCCGCGATCAGTCCAAGTTTTTGGTTGGGTTTGTGTTGCTATGTTTTGTCTTCTGTACTATTATTTATCTCTTTGTCTATTTTTAGGCATGTCGTTGTCAGTTTATTTTGGATCTATGAGTTTGAATATCCCTGTGGTACCTTTCTCCTCTCTTTTACTCTTGTTTTTTCTCTATCGATTTATGAATTTTGAACAGTGGTATATATGAGAATGTCATCAAAGTGAGAGGGTTAGCGCTATAACACCAGGTTAAATCCACCATTTTCTACATTTGAAAATGCCTGTACTAAGTCAGGAATATGACAGTTCTTGTCCAATCGTTTTTGATGTGTTTTGTTATTTGATTTTGCAATGTGATTATGGATTTTCCGAATTGATTTTCCTCTGAGTTCAGTATTTTTGTGATTTTTCTGTCGACTATTTAATGATAAATATAAGAACATATGTTTTCAATTTACAAACTGAAATTCACACAACTCCTCCTGATGATACCATAAAAGATTAGAAAATGATACAGACAAAGAAAAATTCACAAAAAACGGGAAAATATGATACAAAACAATTACAGAAAAAAAAACAAATATTTGGTGCTTAAATAATTAAAATAATAATAGCACCGACATGTAATTTTTTAAATAAGCACATTTTGTTAGTGTTATTTGATTATACGCTTACCGATTTTCCAATTGAGATATTTCTTATTTTTATACATATTCTTTTGTTCTGATGAACATTGTGCGTGTTTAAAGTTGGTCATGTTGAATTATATTTGCTTACCCATTTTGATACCTCATCGAATAACAATAAAGGAGTAGGTCCAGTAAGAGCCCTTTTTGGCCTCAAAATATAGCAGTTTTACAAAATTGATAAAATGTAAACTTTTAGTTATTTATTGAAAAGTAGAGTGCTTCTGCTACATAAATATGGACTATTTTCGACTATACAGTGAACATATATCGGTTACTGGCACCTTATAGTCATGCTAAATTTCTAAATTCTTCAAAATTCTATCATTTTAGTTAAATTTTAGACGGTTTTCGTGTAAAACGAAAGTGGCCGCATTCGTATTCATCCTTAATATTGGGATGGAAGTTGTGTTTTATGATAATACATAATATATATAAAGATTGAGGATGAACACGGATGCGGCCACTTTCATTTTTGACAAAAACCATTCGAAAAGTGACATATTTCGGCATATTTGGTTGATTTTTCATATTTGAGCTTGAATCGGATCGTTTTTAATGACTAAATCAGTTCAAATCTTTCACAATAACTAATTGATTCATATCAAATAGGCACCTAAGTGTTTAAAATGTGGTCAAAATATTTTGTCAGACGAACCTGAAATTTGAGGCCAAAATCGGTCCTTACCGGACCTACTCCTTTCCAATGCAACTTTTGCCTTTCAAATTAGCGGCAATTTACATCAAATGTTAAAAAATATTTTTTTTTTATCATTGCTATTGTTGTATCGTACACATTGTTCCAAAATCGAATGTAAGTCCACTAGACACGTTAGTTATTATTTAAGTTTTAAAACAGATATATTGCAAGACTCATTACCGAATTTGAACTAAATAGATAATTGATAAGACAACATAGTAAAGCAACTCATAAAAATCAGTTGTCAATGTAGGATATAGTTTACCTGATATATTTAAGAAGTAAGCTACAAACATATACAATGTGTAATGCTTTTGGTAAATCATTTTCAATATCAAATGATTATTACCTGATATTCTTCCTCAGTCAGAATAACCTTCCATTATTACCGAATTGAACAAAGAAATAACACGACGGATGCCGTATACGGTGCAGGAAATGCTTACCCATCCAGAGCACCTGATTTCACTCCCGGTTTTTAGTGGAGTTCGTGTTGTTTCTTAATTATTATTTGTAACTGTTGATGTAAATGTTCTTTGGCTTTGTGAGTCTTTGTTTACTCCTTGGTTTTGATTGTTATTGCCTTTAACTTACTTCAAATTTCACTAGATTTAAACCAATATTAGGTTAAAAAGGTTCATGAGGCATACTAATAAAATAAAATTTATAGTAACTTTTCATTTATTAATAGAACAAGGACATGCATCAACGTTATTGCAGATATAGGATATTGAATACAAGGATCTTAAATCGAATCAGGTTTTTTTCAAATAAATATTACCGAAATAAAAATATATCATCAACAGATCTACGAAATTGCTGATATTAATGAATGTGACTAATCTGTACGCCAGTATAGAGGTACCTATCGTGATAGAGTAAAATCATACAACTGCAAATTTGCCGCTAGATAACAGGCAATAAGGTTTTTTTTTTACAAAAGCTCGAATAACTTTCCAGTAGGGTTCTGCATCCCCTGTGAATGAAGAAATACTTTATAATAGTTGAGATGGTATTTGAAAATGTTGACAAGGGAAATTGATTTATATAGAGTTCCTATAACAAAGGACTCACTTTTCTGCCAACAATTATGTGTACTTTGTATATACGAAGCTTGCAACCTCAAGGTGAAGCTTGCAATCTCAAGGAGAAGCTTTCGTGTCAAGTTGTTCCTCACAAATATATAATCATGATTTCATTGGAAAATAACGCATAAGGAACATGATTGTCTGACTAGGTATACATCAATTAAATATTTTTGAAGGGTTCTAATTGTAACACACAATTTTCAATGTTTAAGAAAAATTCTTGATGTTTTAATACAGATATTGATGAATGTGCGTCTGGACCCTGTGTTAATGGAGGTAGCTGTACTGATGAAGTGAATGGATACACTTGCACATGTGCTCCAGGTTATAATGGTGTTCACTGTGAAAGAGGTAGGTGTTTGTCATGCAGCGGGATTTGTAAAAAATCTATTTCAGTGCTTATTTTCATATTTCAATCAGTAAGTTTCACGTAAGAAAGTTTACGAATGGTAACAGACAATTTAAGGTTCAGACGGATTTGGTGACTGAATACAAAAGATTTTCCATCTCAGGAATAGATTATTTAAATAGTGTTTGCCAAAACTGTTTGCATTTTGAAGGTACTAATTTGAACAGCTTTACCAATTTCATTGGTCTGTTAACACATCATCTTGTTGATTACAGATATTGACGAATGCGCGTCTGGACCCTGTGATAATGGAGGTAGCTGTACAGATGAAGTGAATGGATACACCTGCAAATGTGCTCCAGGTTATAATGGTGGTCACTGTGAAAGAGGTAGGTCTTTGTCATTATGCGAGATTTATCAGCTCAACTCAAATAGTCCATCAGCTAGTTCTGAAAAGAGCGCTAGTTAAGGAGTTTGTGTTACACCCTAGGGTACCGCGATTTTTTTGATATAATTCAACTTCATTATCTTATTGATAAAATACAAGGTGTTAGACTAAAAAAAAAGTGTCCAAAAGACGATTAAGAACGTCCCTTCCAATGGTACCCTCATTTAGCAATCACGACTAAGTAATTTTTGATTAGATTTTTTAATATAAAGCGATTTAAAAAAATAAAGTATATGTTTAAACAAAAAAGAGATACAAAACTTATCATATTGATTTTAACTCGGAAGATTTTTTGTTTAAAATAAAATGTTTTTTACATTACAAACAATCCGATTTTTTGGGTTCAAATTAAGGCATATTTTCTCCTTTCATAAAGAAATACGTTATACAATTACCCGTTTTAGCTAATTAAACTTGAGAATGAATCATTATGCAATGTTTAAATCATTTGCAGTATTTTTATATCGTCTAAAATATGAATTATTTAATAAAGTATATGTACGTGCAAATACTCGTGAAATACCGAAAATCATTAAATAACCGTCTTTGATTCAGTATACAACATGTACAATGTATTCACACTTAAGCATTATCAATTTGCAACTGAAAACAAACATTTAATTGTCGATTTATGATGTTTTTGTGAGACAAATATTTAATAAAGTGAATGTGTAACGAAATATTTATGAAAAAAATACAAAGTAAGGTGATTTTGTTTGCGATCAGAAAAGGTGCACTCTATCGAACTCAATAAAGGTGTGCTTGATAACATTTTGTGTTGTACATTTAGCTATGAAGTGACTTAAGATTGTAAAGTCATTCAATCGAAAAATAACGCTTTGAACGAACGTCAAATACTCAGCAGAAGGGTTTGGCAATACTTTTTACTCTCTTAGCTTTCTTAGAGATACCAAACAAATGGCTTTGTTGGTTTCAGTTTAAATAAAGATTCTGATAAACGTTGGTTGCTAAATGCACATGAAAGAGCTTCAATATCATTAAAATGTCGAGACTTGGTAGAAATGGTTAATCCTGAAACATCCGCCCAAAAAAACTCAGAAAAACTCGAATGAAGCGAGACGAATCTGATGTTTTGAAATTGTTTCAGACACTGCAGAGCTTGCCAATTCCATTATAACATCTGAGCAGTAAAATGGCTTGTTCTCGGGTTCTGTTCTTCGGAATTAATGTGCGACCTTCTTAACTCGTATGAAAAGGGAAAATTTGCTTCAGAAATTTTCATTACGGAGCGGCTTATTCAGAAGTCAACCGATAAACCGATATCTTCAAAACACTCAAAAGAAAATCATTGATTACATTTTTAAAAAGGGAAATAAAAGGCAAGCAGTTAATGGCAGATAAAAACAACAAAAGATTGAGAGCAGATGAAAAAAAAATGTCGCCTGCTTGTCATAGCCCAGACAAGATAGTTGGTTATGCGATAGATTCTCCAGTTTGATTTAGGTCCTCTTCCAATGTATCTTGCAAACTTTGATTGTACACATGTAATGAAAAATTAGAACCTGTCCTGAGTGGTCTTTTAGAAAAGGTTCATTCCTTAGGGAAGCATGTGGATATTTGATGACATGACAGTTATTCAAACAATTACTAGGATACCAAGCACATTTTTTGATTTGGAAATTGTTATTCTAAAAACCATCCTTTTAGTTTCAAAAGGTGGTCCCGCATTGATTTTGTCACTGAATAGTATCGCACAATATTCCTAACGAAATTGGGAGGGCAAATCATTACGATAAGTTGTAAACCTCACAATCGTGTTCTTGGGAAAGGAAGAAATTTTTGTTAGTTGGGGGAAACAAAGTTGCTTTTGTTGAATTCTTTTTTTTTTAAAAGAGTAAAGAATCGTATAGATTTACACTTGAATGTATTGATTTATTTGTATCACATGGAAGTATGTGCCACAAAATATATGTTGAAAATGAAAGAGCGTAAAATGGTTTTAGCTTATAATCGAATAGGAATAAGCCAATACATTTACAATATTTTTTCTTAATAAAATGAAAAAAACATGCAGCTGACAAAGGTTACGACTCCATTGTTATAAAACCTTCTGACACTGTTGTGGAAGTATTGGCTTACTATTTTCACAGTTGCATATCAATTCTAACATTGTAAGTCTGACATATACATCCTCCAAATGCAGATTATTAAATGTGCAATCAATGTGTGCAAATTTGGTGAGAATGCATGTTTGTAGAAAACTGCCAGGATTTCGCGCCAATACAGGTTGTGATTCAGTAAGTGTTTTGTCTGATAAAGAAAAAAAGCATTCGGCTTTTTGACACGTTATGTGGAGTTTTCAGAAGGTCTATTCCATCTTGGTGAAACCTGGGAAGAGGTTGGCGAAGAGTTGTCAAAACACTCGAGAGGTTTTCAAGTTCTATATATGGCTACGAAATTAAAAATTTCGATAAATAAAGATCAGAACGTTTTGAAATGCAAAAGATGCAATGTTAAAGCACATTAAACAAGCCAATTTTCAGACGAAGATTTGGAAATCTACTCTTAAACACAACACTGGTATGTTGTCAAACAACTATGGTTGGATTGTGTAGAGCGCTTTGATCATTATCAATTTGCTTGACCAACCACCAGCGTTAGATGCTTTGGTAATTCTGATGTGCTGTTCATGTAAAGCTGGTTATGCCAAAAAAGATGTTCATGTGTTTAACCAGGTTTATCCTGAACAGATAGCTGTATGTTAATGCTCGAAAGCTTGTAGATATAAGCATTATCAAATCGTTGATATTGCTAACGATGACGACGAAGATGATGGAAAGGATGATAATTCGGTAGATGCAAGGGACCAAACTGATGATGATTCTATGGATTGACCTTCTGTGTGACCTTAAAATGTGGTGATGCGGTTGTTAAATTAAAAAAAAATTAGAAACTTAGAAACCCTGATAGTTTTGTGTGTTTTAATATGTAAGTTATTTCATGAATGTGATATATAAATTTCTGACAGAATAGTGCATTTCTGGTTGCTTATGTTTGTGTTTGTCGTTGATTCTCGTTGTCTTTGTTTCTTATCTTTAATTTTTTTTTCAACAGCCTTTATATACTTTATGCTGTATGTTTCAATGTAAAACAATATACCATTTTATCAAGAAAATTAGAACGTATGCTTCTTTTCATTCAAAAACATGACTTTTGGAAATTGACCCTCCCCCTTTTTTTCTTGGTCCTCTACGATTTAAAAATTAATCAAAAATTAGCCTGCGTTTTAATAAGATATGATGTGTTCCATTTAAAAAAAGTTAAGTACTAAATACTTAGTTATTTTTCCATTTTTCTGTAATAGTGTGCAAAACAAAATTTTTGATATACCCTGAAATAAGTCCCCTTTTAACCCCTTGTGGACACTTTTTCAAAAGTCTGACACCTCTTAAAATATTCTTCAGATATTACTCTTTACATTTATACAAAAAAAATTGCGACACCCTGGGGTGTAACACAGAACTGAATGTTTGCCCTACCAGCTGATGGACTAAAAACTGAAATAGTGGAAGACTGATATTCCATATCTTATTCAGATCTTATTTCAATACTTCATTCAGTAAGTTTTACTTAAGAATGTACTTAGGTGAGGTTTTGGAATTTGGTTCAAATGTTCAGACTCCTTGGTGCTTTTCCATTTAACACAATGTAGAATATTTTGCCCCATACCACCCATTTATTTTTTCATGTAAGATTAAATACTTCATGAAAGATCATTTTCCAAAATTTTAGAAGATTCTTAATTTTCTTTCTTCTGTTTTGAGACCCAATAATACCAATGCAAATGTAAGGTAAAAGTCCGAGTCAGTCTTTTCCCGCCATATTTAAAATCTCAAATATCGCGAAAAGGAGGTCCACGACCTATCAATATTTGTAGCTTATTTGTATCCTTATTTGATGCTCTAATAGATTAAATTATCAATTTTGACTTCTTAATTTATAAATTTTCACCTAACCTCACCTTAGTACATCCTTAAGGACCTAAGCATGGTGACATCAAATGTGATGTACAAAATGATTTGATGACCAAATACTTAGGTTTTTGTATCCAAGAATACAGCACTTAAGCTGTATTTGGCAAAACTTTTAGGATTTGTGGGTCCTCAATATTCTTCAACTTTTTTGGATTGTTTTAAATGATTTTTGAATCTAGTGTAACTGGCCAGTCTTTTGAAGTCGAAATGTGTTTCTTGTATACAAAAATGCAATGCTAGTATCTACAATGAGAAGATGTTGTAAAAGTGTTGATGAGGAAACCCTCAATCCATGTCACAATTTGTAAAAGAAAAAAAAAGCATTATTAGTTATAGTACGGTCCTCAACACGGAGCATCGGCTAATACCGATCACGTACAGCAAGCTATAAAGGGTCTTAAGAATGCCTAGTTTAATATTTCAAACGGACCTTCAACGGTGTAATCTATATATCAAAAAAGAGAAACACTCATAAATCACATCAACAAAGGACAACTAAAGTACATCGGGTTCCAGAATTAGGATTGATACAGACAAAAAGCAACAGGTTATAATGTTTAAATAGTTCCCATGTGGAACTAAAGTGAAAATAACAACAGAAAAGGACACAATATAAAGTATGAATCGAAATGGCCAAACACAACTAAAAGACATATAAATACAAGTAACGTGGTTTCAGAAAGTCAACAATTAACTTTAACAAATAGCCGCCAATTAGAATGATGTACAAAGGTAAATGAAAATAATTTTGTTGTAAGGTATACAGTATAAATTGAGGTAGGATATATATTGACAAAATAAAAAAAATTCTGAATAAAAAACGACATCAGCCAACCATTTTGGTAGGTTAAATGATTACAGAAAATTAACAATAAACTTGAACAAATGGCCGCATATTATAATGTACAAAGGTAAATGAAAATAGTTTTGTTGTAAGGTATACAGTATAAATTGAGGTAGGAAATATTTTTTTACAAAATAAAAATGTGAATATCACAACAGAAAAAGACACGATATAAAGTATGAATTGAAATGGCCAAACTCAATTTAAAGACAAATAAATACAAGTGAACATACACTAAACGAATAAATTTGATCTTTGATAATGTAAATTCAAAATCAACAAAATAAGTAGTGAATAATATGGACAACCGTCTATCTCTGTGTTATTTAACGTGGTTTCAGAAAGTCAACAATAAACTTAAACAAATAGCCGCTAATTAGAATGATGTACAAAGGTAAATGAAAATAATTTTGTTGTAAGGTATACAGTATAAATTGAGGTAGGAAATATATTTTTACAAAATAAAAAAAATTCTGAATAAAAAACGACATCAGCCAACCAATTTTGGTAGGTTAATTGATTACAGAAAATTAACAATAAACTTGAACAAATGGCCGCATATTATAATAATGTACAAAGGTAAATGAAAATAGTTTTGTTGTAAGGTATACAGTATAAATTGAGGTAGGAGGTCCGAGTACACAGTTATCGTCCTTTGATTTTCGTTGTCCACGAATATAGTCCTTAGTGTGGACAGTGTGTTACTTGCCAATTTTTGTTATACCCCTTCCAAATTTAATTATCCATGTTTTATGCCTCATATAGCAAGTTGGGGGGTGAAATGACACTGTAAAAAAAATTGGGTCATAAATATTTAGGTAAAGTAGTGATTAGGTCCAGCTGAAAAAGGTCAAAAATTAGCACTTCGGAAGCTGTCAAAAGATTTCAAGACCCCCTTAACACAAAATTGTCCCTATTTTGAGTTAGAGCTGATGAAGTTTTCTATAATTTTGATATAATTTGTCCCAAAAGTAGTACAACACACTGTAAAAATATTATTGAGAAAGCGCAGGTGGGATTTTTTTTATTTACATTTATTGTCTAAAAGAAATGCACTACGAAATAACTGTGTACTCGGACCAGGAAATAATTTTTTACAAAATAAAAATGTGAATATCACAACAGAAAAAGACACGATATAAAGTATGAATTGAAATGGCCAAACTCAATTTAAAGACAAATAAATACAAGTGAACATACACTAAACGAATAAATTTGATCTTTGATAATGTAAATTCAAAATCAACAAAATAAGTAGTGAATAATATGGACAACCGTCTATCTCTGTGTTATTTAACGTGGTTTCAGAAAGTCAACAATAAACTTAAACAAATAGCCGCTAATTAGAATGATGTACAAAGGTAAATGAAAATAATTTTGTTGTAAGGTATACAGTATAAATTGAGGTAGGAAATATTTTTTTACCAAATAAAAAAAAATCCTGAATAAAAAACGACATCAGCCAACCGTTGTGATAGGTTAAATGATTACAGAAAATTAACAATAAACTTGAACAAATGGCCGCAAATTAAAAAAATGTACAAAGGTAAATGAAAATAGTTTTGTTGTAAGGTATACAGTATCAATTGAGGTAGAAAATATTTTTTTTACAAAATAAAAATGTGAATATCACAACAGAAAAAGACACGATATAAAGTATGAATTGAAATGGCCAAACTCAATTAAAAGACATTTAAATACAAGTGAACATGCACTAAACGAATAAATTTGATCTTTGATAATGTAAATTAAAAATCAACAAAATAAGTAGTGGAAAATATGGACAACAGTCTATCTCTGTGTTATGTAAGGTGGTTTCAGAAAGTCAACAATAAATAGCCGCTAATTAGAATGATGTACAAAGGTAAATGCAAATAATTTTGTTGTAAGGTATGCAGTATAAACTGAGGTAGGAAATATTTTTTTTACAAAATAAAAAAAAATGTGAATAAAAAAGGACACCAGCAAAAGGTAAATGAAAATAGTTTTGTTGTAAGGTATACAGTATAAATTAAGATCGGAAATAATTTTTACAAAATAAATAATTTTGTTGTTCATAGTAACAGAAATGGATCTTTTTTGTTAATTGCATTTTCGCCAATTACATCTTGTGTTTTGTATAATTTTACAGATATCAATGAATGTGCATCTGGACCATGTAAACACGGAGGTAGCTGTACAGATAATGTGAATGGATACACATGTTCATGTGTGCGCGGATATGACGGAGTTCATTGTGAAATAAGTAAGTCTTTGACATTCAGCGCAGTTAGGCGTTTCAGAATCAGAATTATGGGGAATTTTATTGTTGGTACCCGAGAATTAAAAAAACGTCACGTCATTAAATTAATTCAATACTTGTTGCTATACTGCATACAGTAAGTTTCATTTTAGGAAGTAACAAAATGGTTATAGACAACATGATTTCAAAGGAATTTACTGACAAAATAATCAAGATTTGCTATTCCATGATTAGATAACTACTTTACATGTATTTAGTAAAGCTTTTATGATTTTTGGGCCCTAACATATTAACTGTTTTGATTCGAGCGTCTTTTATAGCCAAAACCAACGTCTTGTGTTTAAAATGTCTATGCTTGTATCTATTATAAGCTTGAAGGTTGAATGCATTTTACCATCAAGTATGTACGTAGGTGAGGTTTGGTGAAAATTAATAAATTAAGAATTTAAAATTGTTACTATAAGCTGGTAGAGCATCCATTAAGGATAAGAATAAGCTAAAAATATTGATGGGTCATGGACCTCGTTTTCGAGAAATTTGATATTAAAACTATGGCGGGAAAAGGCTGACTAGGACGTTTACCTTATATTTGCATTGGTATTATTTGGGACTCGAAACAAAAGAAAGAAAATCTTGAATCTTCTAAATTGTGGCAAATGACTTTTCATGAGCTCTTAATTCTTTGATGAAAAAATTAATGGGTGTTATGGGGCAAACTATTTTTCATTGTGTTGTATTGAAAAACATCAATGAGTCCGAACAATAGACACATATTCCAAAGCCGCACCTAAGTACATCCTTTAACCTCTTTTTTTAATTTTTTTTTTGAATTCAACAGATATAAATGAATGTGCATCTGGACCATGTGAGCACGGAGGTAGCTGTACAGATAATGTGAACGGATACACGTGTTCGTGTGTTCCCGGATATGACGGAGTTCATTGTGAAATCAGTAAGAAGATAGTTTTGTATTAATGTCATCTTATTCTATCATTTGTAACTAAATGAGACAGTCTTCTATATGTTGTGAGAACAACACAGATTCGCCTCAATTTCATAAAAGTTCGGTTAAGATTAAAACATATGAACACTTTTAATTTATTGACTGCAGATGTACATGACAAAATATCTTAGTACAAAGCATTGCATATGAAACAACTAACATTTATTTTTCAATAACATTCAGACATAAACGAATGTGCTTCAAAGCCATTTCAAAATGGAGGTACTTGTATTGATGGAATGAACGCATACACCTGCATTTGTGCGGCTGGATATACAGAAAATAACTGTCCAACTAGTAAGACAAACGGGAATATTTCAGTTTCCCTCCCCTCTCAATTTAAAAAAATATAAAGTAGTAATTGAGAATATGTGTGGTACATAACACATTGAGGAACAGTGAGTTTGTATGATAAAAATTCAATATTTTTTTTTATAATAATATGTGCATATTATAGGTTGCACTTTGTAATTATAACTGCTTCTCAAACCACGCCTCTTTTAAGGAGATCTAGAATATTCATAGAAAATTAATTTTGTTAACATACTGGTTCCCAGTTATGCTCTCTGTGTTCCATCTCATAGAGACATAACTTGGGAATGTTACCAATAAATATACATGTGCATAGTGTTTACATTGAAATCTATGGTAACCATTCACTCAAGGTAAGGGTAGTTAAGAAAATTAGTGTTAGTTTAAACTGTGAGAAGTTCAGGGCATATAAACGTTGAAAATATGACACACAGCCCTATGTTTTGACTTTTGAAAAAAAAAATTGTAGTGCATATCTCTAAATTCTAGAATGATATTTTTTTCAAAACTTCAGTGTAAAAGTGTTACAGTCTTAGCCGTAAAAGGAGTTCCTATGGGAAATTGCAACGTCAATATTTATAGAAATGCAACCTATAGGGCAGAAGCATACAAACTCAAAGCGAGGCTTGATGTGTCAAAATGTCAGTCAGAAAATATGATTTACTTAATGTAAAAAAAATGAATTTTGTATATGTTAACATAATTAACTTGATTGTCTCACTAAGCTTTTGTAGGGTACCAATTGGACCACCTTTACTATTTTCTGGTCTGTTTACACAGATCATCTTTTTGTTTACAGATATTGATGAATGTGCGTCTGGACCTTGTGATAATGGAGGTAGCTGTACAGATGAAGTGAATGGATACACCTGCACATGTGCTCCAGGTTATAATGGAGTTCACTGTGAAATAGGTAAGATTTTGTCAATCTATTATGGGATTTATCAGCTCAAGTCAGAAAAGAAATATCAAAAGACTAATTTTCAAAATCAAATTTAGACCTTGTTTTTATACTGCTTTAAATAGTAAGTTGCATTTAAGAAAGTAAAAGAATGAAGACAGACAATGAGATGTTCGCAAGGATAAATGAACAAATACTACGGATTTTGTATTCCAACAACAGATTACCTCAGCTAAATTCGACAAAACAAACGTTTAAAATTTTTGTGTCCTCAAAGCCCTTCAATTTTGTACCTTTAATTGGCCTTATCAACTTTTTGATTCGAGCGCCACTGAGGGGTCCTTTGTAGACAAAACATGCATCAGGCGTAAGAAATTTCTATACTAGCATCTATAATGAGCGTTTGTGTTCATTGCAACTTCCCATTAAACATCTTTTGTTTTGTTTGATTTAACAGATATAAATGAATGTGCATCTGGACCATGTGAACACGGAGGTAGCTGTACTGATGAAGTGAATGGATACACCTGTACATGTGCTCCAGGTTATAATGGAGTTCACTGTGAAAGAGGTAAGTCTTTGTCATTCAGCGGGGTTTGTCAGCTGAAGTCAACCAATAAATAATGAAAGACTGATTTTCGAAATCTAAATTCAGTCCTTTTTTATATTTATTGTTGAGTTTGTTTAACCTTAGAAAGTTATAGAATGGTGAGTTATGAGGTGTGAAAGGATTTGGTGACCAAATTATTAGGATTTTCTTTTCCAGGAATAGATTACATTAGCTGCCTTTGACAAATGTTTATGATATTTGGGTCCGCAATGCTCTTCAACTTTGTACTTATTTATGCCATTGTTTCACTTTTTTATTAGAGCGCCATCGATCAGTCTTTTGCAGACAAAACGCACGTCTGACGTACACAATTTCTATGCTAGTATATATTATGAGCTTTTGTGTTGATTGCATCTTCCCATTAAACATCTTTTGTTTTGTATAATTTAACAGATATCAATGAATGTGCATCTGGACCATGTGAACACGGAGGTAGCTGTACAGATAATGTGAATGGATACACATGTGCATGTGTCCCCGGATATGACGGAGTTCACTGTGAAAGAGGTAAGTCTTTGTCATTCAGCGGGTTTTGTCAGCTCAAGTCAAACATTAAATAATGAAAGACTGACTTTCAAAATATAAAATCAGTCCTTTCTTATATATGTATCGTTCAGTTTGTTTAACTTTAGATAGTTATAGAATTGTGAGTTATGAGGTGTGAGAGGATTTGGTTTGCAAATTATCAGGATTTTCTTCCCCAGGAATAGATTACATTAGCTGCTTTTTACAAATGATTTTTGGATCCCCAATGCTCTTGAACTTTGTACTTATTCGGCCATTTTGTTACTCATTTTATTAGAAGGTCACCGATCAGTCTTTTGTAGCTGAAACGAACATCTGTCGTACACAATTTCTAAACTAATATATATGATGAGCTTTGTTGTTGATTGCGTCTTCCCATTAAACATATTTTGTTTTGTATAATTTAACAGATATCAATGAATGTGCATCTGGACCATGTGAACACGGAGGTAGCTGTACAGATAATGTGAATGGATACACATGTGCATGTGTCCCCGGATATGACGGAGTTCATTGTGAAATAAGTAAGAAGACAGTTTTTTATTAGTCTCATCGTATTATATCATTTGTAATTAAATGAGATATTCTGCTGTATGTTGTGAGAACAACACAGGTTTGCCTTTAGTTCATAGAATTTCGGTTAAGGTTACAACATATGAAATATGTTTATTCATTGATTGCAGATTGAAAAGGCAGAACCTTTTGTGGAAAGCAATGTTAATGAAACAACTAACCTTTCTTTTTTAATACCATTCAGATATAGACGAGTGTGCTCCAAAGCCATGTCAGAATGATGGTACCTGTACTGATGGAATAAACGAATACACATGCACATGTGCCGCTGGTTATACAGACAATAACTGTCAAACAAGTAAGACAAAATGGAAACATTTTATAATCCAACAGTTGTTTTCATCCCTTTGTAAAACAATAGTTAGTAATATTTGAAAATATGTGTGGTACATAACACATTGAAATATAGTGAGTTTGTAGGACGCCAATGATAATGTGTATTGTATATGTCGAAAGCATATGAACTCCACGTGAGGCTTCCTCTGTTGATAACGTCAGTCAGAAAATATGATTTACTTGCTATAACAATTTGATGTCGTTTTGAATATGTACACATAAGGAACTTGATTGTCTGACTAAGTATAAGTTTTTGTAGGGTACCAATTTGACTACCTTTACTATTTTCTGGTCTGCTTACTCAGATCATCTTTATTTACAGATATTGATGAATGTGCGTCTGGACCTTGTGATAATGGAGGTAGCTGTACAGATGAAGTGAATGGATACACATGCACATGTGCTCCAGGTTATAATGGAGTTCACTGTGAAATAGGTAAGATTTTGTGAATCCATGGGATTTGTCAGCGCAAGTCAGAAAAGAAATATCGACTGATTTTCAAAATCAAATTAAGACCTTGTTTTTATACTGCTTGAAATAGTAAGCTGCTTTTAAGAACGTTAAAGAATGAAGACAGACATTGAAATGTTCGCAAGGATAAATGAACATATACTACGAAATTTTTATTCCAACAATATACCTCAGCTAAATTCGACAAAACTTTAAGATTTTTTTGTTCTCAATGCCATTTTATTTTTTTACCTTTAATTGGCCTAATCAACGTTTTGATTCGGGCGCCACTGATGGGTCCTTTGTAGACGAAAAATGCATCTGGCGTAAAACATAACTATGCTAGCATCTATGATGAGCGTTTGTGTTGATTGCAACTTCCCATTAAACATCTTTGGTTTTGTTTAATTGAACAGATATAAATGAATGTGCATCTGGACCATGTGAACACGGAGGTAGCTGTACTGATGAAGTGAATGGATACACCTGTACATGTGCTCCCGGTTATAATGGAGTTCACTGTGAAAGAGGTAAGTCTTTGTCATTCATTGGGTTTTGTCAGCTCAAGTCAAACATTAAATAATGAAAGACTGATTTTCGAAATCTAAATTCAGTCCTTTTTTATATTTATCGTTCAGTTTGTTTAACTTTAGATAGTTATATAATGGTAAGTTATGAGGTGTGAAAAGATTTGGTGACCACATTATCAGGATTTCCGTTCCCAGAAATAGATTACATTAGTTGCCTTTGACAAATGTTTATGATATTTGGTTCCGGAATGCTCTTTAACTATGGACTTATTTGGGCATTTTTTTTAACTTTTTATTAGAGCATCACCGATCAGTCTTTTGTAGTCGAAACGCACGTCTGGCGTGCACAATTTCTACGCTAGAATATATGATGAGCTTTTTTGTTGATTGCGTCTTCCCATTAAACATCTTTTGTTTTGTATAATTTAACAGATATCAATGAATGTGCATCTGGACCATGTGAACATGGAGGTAGCTGTACAGATAATGTGAATGAATACACATGCTCATGTGTCCCCGGATATGACGGAGTTCATTGTGAAATAAGTAAGAAGACAGTTTTTTTATTGGTTTCATCTTATTCTTTCATTTGTAACTAAATGAGACAGTCTGCTATATGTTGTGAGAACAACACAGATTTGCCTTTTGTTCATAGAATTTTGGTTCAGGTTACAAAATATGAATTTGTTGATTCATTAATTGCAGATGTAAAAGGCAGAATCTTTTGATGCAAAGCATTGCTTATAAAACATTTTTTTTTCTTTCAATACCATTCAGATATAGACGAATGTGCTCCAAAGCCATGTCAGAATGGAGGTACCTGTACTGATGGAATAAACGAATACACCTGCACATGTGCCGCTGGTTATACAGACAATAACTGTCAAACAAGTAAGACAAAATGGAAACATTTTAGAATCCAACAGTTGCTTTCACACCTTTGTAAAACAATAGTAAGTAATATTTGAAAATATGTGTGGTACATAACACAATGAAATATCATGAGTTTGTAGGACAAACACTCAATATTTCTTCTCATGATAATGTGTATTGTATATGTCGAAAGCATATGAACTCAACGTGGGGCTTCCTCTGTTGAAACATCAGTCAGAAAATATGATGTACTTGCTATAAAATTTGATGTCATTTTAAATATGTACACATGCGGAACTTGATTGTCTGACTAAGTATAAGTTTTTGTAGGGTACCAATTGTACCGCCTTTACTATTTTCTGGTCTGTTTACACAGATCATCTTTTTGTTTACAGATATTGATGAATGTGCGTCTTCACCTTGTGATAATGGAGGTAGCTGTACAGATGAGGTGAATAGATACACCTGCACATGTGCTCCAGGTTATAATGGAGTTCATTGTGAAATAGGTAAGGTTTTGTGAATACATGGGATTTGTCAGCTCAAGTCAGAAAAGAAATATCAAAAGACTGATTTTCAAAATCAAATTAAGTCCTTGTTTTTATACTGCTTTAAATAGTAAGTTTCATTTAAGGAAGTAAAAGAATGAAGACAGACAATGAAATGTTCGCAAGGTTTATTGAACAAATACTACGGATTTTTGATTCCAACAATAGATTACCTCAGCTAAATTCGACAAAACTTTTAGAATTGTGTGTCCTCAATCCCCTTCAATTCTGTACCTTTTATTGGCCTTATCAACTTTTGGAAACGAGCTCCACTGATGGGTCCTTTGTAGACGAAACATGCATCTGGCGTACAAAATTATATGCTAGCATCTATGATGAGCGTTTGAGTTGATTGCAACTTTCAATAAAACATCTGTTGTTTTGTATAATTTAACAGATATAAATGAATGTGCATCTGGACCATGTGAACACGGAGGTAGCTGTACTGATGAAGTGAATGGATACACCTGTACATGTGCTCCAGGTTATAATGGAGTTCACTGTGAAAGAGGTAAGTCTTTGTCATTCAGCGGGGTTTGTCAGCTGAAGTCAACCAATAAATAATGAAAGACTGATTTTCGAAATCTAAATTCAGTCCTTTTTTATATTTATTGTTGAGTTTGTTTAACTTTAGAAAGTTATAGAATGGTGAGTTATGAGGTGTGAAAGGATTTGGTGACCAAATTATTAGGATTTTCTTTTCCAGGAATAGATTACATTAGCTGCCTTTGACAAATGTTTATGATATTTGGGTCCGCAATGCTCTTCAACTTTGTACTTATTTATGCCATTGTTTCACTTTTTTATTAGAGCGCCATCGATCAGTCTTTTGCAGACAAAACGCACGTCTGACGTACACAATTTCTATGCTAGTATATATTATGAGCTTTTGTGTTGATTGCATCTTCCCATTAAACATCTTTTGTTTTGTATAATTTAACAGATATCAATGAATGTGCATCTGGACCATGTGAACACGGAGGTAGCTGTACAGATAACGTGAATGGATACACATGTGCATGTGTCCCCGGATATGACGGAGTTCATTGTGAAATAAGTAAGAAGACAGTTTTTTTTATTAGTTTCATCCTATTCTATCATTTGTAATTAAATGAGATATTCTGCTGTATGTTGTGAGAACAACACAGATTTGCCTTGAGTTCATAGAATTTGGTGAAGGTTATAAAATATGAAATATGTTGATTCATTGATTGCAGATGTAAAGGGCAGAACCTTTTGACGCACATCATTGCTTATAAAACAACTCACTTTACTTTTTCAATACATTCAGATATAGACGAATGTGCTCCAAAGCCATGTCAGAATGGAGGTACCTGTACTGATGGAATAAACGAATACACCTGCACATGTGCCGCTGGATATACAGACAATAACTGTCAAACAAGTAAGACAAAATAGAAACATTTTAGAATCCAACAGTGGTTTTCATCCCTTTGTTAAACAATAGTAAGGAACATTTGAAAATATGTGTGGTACTTCACACATTGAAATATAGTGAGTTTGTAGGACAAAAACTCAATATTTCTTCTAATGATAATGTGTATTGTATATGTCGAAAGCATATGATCTCAACGTGAGGCTTCCTCTGTCGAAGCTTCAGTCAGAAAATATGATTTACTTGTCATAAAATTTGATGTCATTTTAAATATGTACAAATACGGAACTTGATTGTCTGACTAAGTATAAGTTTTTGTAGGTTACCAATTGTACCACCTTTACTATTTTCTGGTCTGTTTACACAGATCATCTTTTTGTTTACAGATATTGATGAATGTGCGTCTGCACCTTGTGATAATGGAGGTAGCTGTACAGATGAGGTGAATAGATACACCTGCACATGTGCTCCAGGTTATAATGGAGTTCATTGTGAAATAGGTAAGGTTTTGTGAATACATGGGATTTGTCAGCTCAAGTCAGAAAAGAAATATCAAAAGACTGATTTTCAAAATGAAATTAAGACCTTGTTTTTATACTGTTTTAAATAATAAGCTTCATTTAAGGAAGTTAAAGAATGATAACAGACAATGTGATGTTCGAAAGGATAAATGTACAAGTACTACGGATTTGTTTTATCCCAACAATAGATTACCTGAGCTAAATTCGACAAAAGAAATTTGTGTCCTGAATGCACATCAATTCTGTATTTTTTATTTGCATTATCAACTTTCTGATTCGAGCGCCAATGATGGGTCCTTTGAAGAAAAAAAATGCATCTGGCGTACAAAATTTCTATGCTAGCATCTATGATGAGCGTTTGAGTTGATTGCAACTTTCCATTAAACATCTTTTGTTTTGTATAATTTAACAGATATAAATGAATGTGCATCTGGACCATGTGAACATGGAGGTAGCTGTACTGATGAAGTGAATGGATACACCTGTACATGTGCTCCAGGTTATAATGGAGTTCACTGTGAAAGAGGTAAGTCTTTGTCATTCAGCGGGGTTTGTCAGCTGAAGTCAACCAATAAATAATGAAAGACTGATTTTCGAAATCTAAATTCAGTCCTTTTTTATATTTATTGTTCAGTTTGTTTAACTTAAGAAAGTTATAGAATGGTGAATTATGAGGTGTGAAAGGATATGGTGACCAAATTATCAGGATCTTCTTTCCCAGGAATAGATTACATTAGCTACCTTTGACAAATGTTTATGATATTTGTGTCCGCAATGCTCTTCAACTTTGTACTTATTCATGCCATTGTTTTACTTTTTTTTTATTAGAGCGCCATCGATCAGTCTTTTGCAGCCAAAACGCACGTCTGACGTACACAATTTCTATGCTAGTATATATGATGAGCTTTTGTGTTGATTGCATCTTCCCATAAAATATCTTTTGTTTTGTATAATTTAACAGATATCAATGAATGTGCATCTGGACCATGTGAACACGGAGGTAGCTGTACAGATAACGTGAATGGATACACATGTGCATGTGTCCCCGGATATGACGGAGTTCATTGTGAAATAAGTAAGAAGACAGTTTTTTTTATTAGTTTCATCCTATTCTATCATTTGTAATTAAAGGAGATATTCTGTTGTATGTTGTGAGAACAACACAGATTTGCCTTGAGTTCATAGAATTTTGGTGAAGGTTATAAAATATGAAATATGTTGATTCATTGATTGCAGTTTTAAAGGGCAGAACCTTTTGACGCACATCATTGCTTATAAAACAACTCACTTTACTTTTTCAATACATTCAGATATAGACGAATGTGCTCCAAAGCCATGTCAGAATGGAGGTACCTGTACTGATGGAATGAACGAATACACCTGCACATGTGCCGCTGGATATACAGACAATAACTGTCAAACAAGTAAGACAAAATGGAAACATTTTAGAATCCAACAGTGGTTTTCATCCCTTTGTTAAACAATAGTAAGTAACACTCGAAAATATGTGTGGTACTTCACACATTGAAATATAGTGAGTTTGTAGGACAAAAACTCAATATGTTTTATAATGATAAAGTGTATTGTATATGTCGAAAGCATATGATCTAAACGTGAGGCTTCCTCTGTCGAAGCTTCAGTCAGAAAATATGATTTACTTGTCATAAAATTTGATGTCATTTTAAATATGTACACATGCTGAACTTGATTGTCTGACTAAGGATAAGTTTTTGTAGGGTACCAATTGTACCCCCTTTACTATTTTCTGGTCTGTTTACACAGATCATCTTTTTGTTTACAGATATTGATGAATGTGCGTCTTCACCTTGTGATAATGGAGGTAGCTGTACAGATGAGGTGAATAGATACACCTGCACATGTGCTCCAGGTTATAATGGAGTTCATTGTGAAATAGGTAAGGTTTTGTGAATACATGGGATTTGTCAGCTCAAGTCAGAAAAGAAATATCAAAAGACTAATTTTCAAAATGAAATTAAGACCTTGTTTTTATACTGCTTTAAATGGTAAGTTTCATTTAAGGAAGTTAAAGAATGATAGCAGACAATGTGATGTTCGAAAGGATAAATGAACAAATACTACGGATTTTTTTTATCCCAACAATAGATTACCTGAGCTAAATTCGACAACACTTTAAAAAATTGTGTCCTGAATTGCCCATCAATTCTGTATTTTTTATTGGCCTTATCAACTTTCTGATTCGAGCGCCAATGATGGGTCCTTTGAAGACAAAAAAATGCATCTGGCATACAAAATTTCTTTGGTAGTATCTATGATGAGCGTTTGAGTTGATTGCAACTTTCCATTAAACATCTTTTGTTTTGTATAATTTAACAGATATAAATGAATGTGCATCTGGACCATGTGAACATGGAGGTAGCTGTACTGATGAAGTGAATGGATACACCTGTACATGTGCTCCAGGTTATAATGGAGTTCACTGTGAAAGAGGTAAGTCTTGGTCATTCAGCGGGGTTGGTCAGCTGAAGTCAACCAATAAATAATTAAAGACTGATTTTCGATATCTAAATTCAGTCCTTTTTTAAATTTATTGTTGAGTTTGTTTAACTTTAGAAAGTTATAGAATGGTGAATTATGAGGTGTGAAAGGATTTGGTGACCAAATTATCAGGATTTTCTTTCCGAGGAATAGATTACATTAGCTACCTTTGACAAATGTTTATGATATTTGTGTCCGCAATGCTCTTCAACTTTGTACTTATTCATGCCATTGTTTTACTGTTTTATTAGAGCGCCATCGATCAATCTTTTGCAGCCAAAACGCACGGCACGTCTGACGTACACAATTTCTATGCTAGTATATATGATGAGCTTTTGTGTTGATTGCTTTTTTTCATAAAATATCTTTTGTTTTGTATAATTTAACAGATATCAATGAATGTGCATCTGGACCATGTGAACACGGAGGTAGCTGTACAGATAACGTGAATGGATACACATGTGCATGTGTCCCCGGATATGACGGAGTTCATTGTGAAATAAGTAAGAAGACAGTTTTTTTTATTAGTTACATCCTATTCTATCATTTGTAATTAAATGAGATATTCTGCTGTATATTGTGAGAACAACAAAGATTTGCCTTGAGTTCATAGAATTTGGAGAAGGTTATAAAATATGAAATATGTTGATTCATTGATTGCAGATGTAAAGGGCAGAACCTTTTGACGCACATCATTGCTTATAAAACAACTCACTTTACTTTTTCAATACATTCAGATATAGACGAATGTGCTCCAAAGCCATGTCAGAATGGAGGTACCTGTACTGATGGAATAAACGAATACACCTGCACATGTGCCGCTGGATATACAGACAATAACTGTCAAACAAGTAAGACAAAATGGAAACATTTTAGAATCCAACAGTGGTTTTCATCCCATTGTTAAACAAAAGTAAGGAACATTTGAAAATATGTGTGGTACTTCACACATTGAAATATAGTGAGTTTGTAGGACAAAAACTCAATATAACTTCTAATGATAAAGTGTATTGTATATGTCGAAAGCATATGATCTCAACGTGACGCTTCCTCTGTCGAAGCTTCAGTCAGAAAATATGATTTACTTGCTTTAAAATTTGATGTCATTTTAAATATGTACACATACGGAACTTGATTGTCTGACTAAGTATAAGTTTTTGTAGGGTACCAATTGTACCACCTTTACTATTTTCTGGTCTGTTTACACATATCATCTTTTTGTTTACAGATATTGATGAATGTGCGTCTGCACCTTGTGATAATGGAGCTAGCTGTACAGATGAGGTGAATGGATACACATGCACATGTGCTCCAGGTTATAATGGAGTTCATTGTGAAATAGGTAAGGTTTTGTGAATACATTGGATTTGTCAACTCAAGTCAGAAAAGAAATATCAAAAGACTAATTTTCAAAATGAAATTAAGACCTTGTTTTTATACTGCTTTAAATAGTAAGTTTCATTTAAGGAAGTTAGAGAATGATAACAGACAATGTGATGTTCGTAAGGATAAATGAACAAATACTACGGATTTATTTTATCCCAGCAATAGATTAACTGAGCTAAATTCGACAAAAGAAATTTGTGTCCTGAATGCCCATCAATTCTGTATTTTTTATTGGCCTTATCAACTTTCTGATTCGAGCGCCAATGATGGGTCTTTTGAAGACAAAAAATGCATCTGGCGTACAAAATTTCTATGCTAGTATCTATGATGAGCGTTTGAGTTGATTGCAACTTTCCATTAAACATCTTTTGTTTTGTATAATTTATCAGATATAAATGAATGTGCATCTGGACCATGTGAACACGGAGGTAGCTGTACTGATGAAGTGAATGGATACACCTGCACATGTGCTCCAGGTTATAATGGAGTTCACTGTGAAAAAGGTAAGTCTTTGTCATTCAGCGGGGTTTGTCAGCTGAAGTCAACCAATAAATAATTAAAGACTTATTTCCGAAATCTAAATTCAGTCCTTTTTTATATTTATTGTTGAGTTTGTTTAACTTTAGAAAGTTATAGATTGGTGAGTTATGAGGTGTGAAAGGATTTGGTGACCAAATTATCAGGATTTTCTTTCCCAGGAATAGATTACATTAGCTGCCTTTGACAAATGTTTATGATATTTGGGTCCGCAATGCTCTTCAACTTTGTACTTATTTATGCCATTGTTTCACTTTTTTATTAGAGCGCCATCGATCAGTCTTCTGCAGACAAAACGCACGTCTGACATACACAATTTCTATGCTAGTATATATTGTGAGCTTTTGTGTTGATTGCATCTTCCCATTAAACATCTTTTGTTTTGTATAATTTAACAGATATCAATGAATGTGCATCTGGACCATGTGAACACGGAGGTAGCTGTACAGATAACGTGAATGGATACACATGTGCATGTGTCCCCGGATATGACGGAGTTCATTGTGAAATAAGTAAGAAGACAGTTTTTTTTATTAGTTTCATCCTATTCTATCATTTGTAATTAAATGATATATTCTGCTGTATGTTGTAAGAACAACACAGATTTGCCTTGAGTTCATAGAATTTGGAGAAGGTTATAAAATATGAAATATGTTGATTCATTGATTGCAGATGTAAAGGGCAGAACCTTTTGACGCACATCATTGCTTATAAAACAACTCACTTTACTTTTTCAATACATTCAGATATAGACGAATGTGCTCCAAAGCCATGTCAGAATGGAGGTACCTGTACTGATGGAATAAACGAATACACCTGCACATGTGTCGCTGGATATACAGACAATAACTGTCAAACAAGTAAGACAAAATGGAAATATTTTAGAATCCAACAGTGGTTTTCATCCCTTTGTTAAACAATAGTAAGGAACATTTGAAAATATGTGTGGTACTTCACACATTGAAATATAGTGAGTTTGTAGGACAAAAACTCAATATGTCTTTTTATGATAAAGTGTATTGTATATGTCGAAAGAATATGATCTCAACGTGAGGCTTCCTCTGTGGAAGCTTCAGTCAGAAAATATGATTTACTTGCTATAAATTTTGATGTCATTTTAAATATGTACACATACGGAACTTGATTGTCTGACTAAGTATAAGTTTTTGTAGGGTACCAATTGTACCACCTTTACTATTTTCTGGTCTGTTTACAAATATCATCTTTTTGTTTACAGATATTGATGAATGTGCGTCTGCACCTTGTGATAATGGAGCTAGCTGTACAGATGAGGTGAATGGATACACCTGCACATGTGCTCCAGGTTATAATGGAGTTCATTGCGAAATAGGTTAGGTTTTGTAAATACATTGGATTTGTCAGCTCAAGTCAGAAAAGAAATATCAAAAGACTAATTTTAAAAATGAAATTAAGACCTTGTTTTTATACTGCTTTAAATAGTAAGTTTCATTTAAGGAAGTAAAAGAATGATAACAGACAATGTGATGTTCGTAAGGATAAATGAACAATTACTACGGATTTTTTTTATCCCAACAATAGATTACCTGAGCTAAATTCGACAAAAGAAATTTGTGTCCTGAATGCCAATCAATTCTGTATTTTTTATTGGCCTTTAACTTTCTGATTCGAGCGCCAATGATGGGTCCTTTGAAGACAAAAAATGCATCTGGCGTACAAAATTTCTATGCTAGCATCTATGATGAGCGTTTGAGTTGATTGCAGTTTTCCATTAAACATCTTTTGTTTTGTATAATTTAACAGATATAAATGAATGTGCATCTGGACCATGTGAACATGGAAGTAGCTGTACTGATGAAGTGAATGGATACACCTGTACATGTGCTCCAGGTTATAATGGAGTTCACTGTGAAAGAGGTAAGTCTTTGTCATTCAGCGGGGTTTGTCAGCTGAAGTCAACCAATAAATAATTAAAGACTGATTTTCGATATCTAAATTCAGTCCTTTTTTATATTTATTGATGAGTTTGTTTAACTTTAGAAAGTTATAGAATGGTGAGTAATGAGGTGTGAAAGGATTTAGTGACCAAATTATCAGGATTTTCTTTCCCAGGAATAGATTACATTAGCTGCCTTTGACAAATGTTTATGATATTTGGGTCCGCAATGCTCTTCATCTTTGTACTTATTTATGCCATTGTTTCACTTTTTTATTAGAGCGCCATCGATCAGTCTTTTGCAGACAAAACGCACGGCTGACGTACACAATTTCTATGCTAGTATATATGATGAGCTTTTGTGTTGATTGCATCTTCCCCTTAAACATCTTTTGTTTTGTATAATTTAACAGATATCAATGAATGTGCATCTGGACCATGTGAACACGGAGGTAGCTGTACAGATATTGTGAATGGATACACATGTGCATGTGTCCCCGGATATGACGGAGTTCATTGTGAAATAAGTAAGAAGACAGTTTTTTTTATTAGTTTCATCCTATTCTATCATTTGTAATTAAATGCGATATTCTGCTGTATGTTGTGAAAACAACACAGATTTGCCTTGAGTTCATAGAATTTTGGTGAAGGTTATAAAATATGAAATATGTTGATTCATTGATTGCAGATGTAAAGGGCAGAACCTTTTGACGCACATCATTGCTTATAAAACAACCCACTTTAGCTAGCTATAAAACCAGGTTCAATCCACCATTTTCTACATTAGAAAATGCCTGTACCAAGTCAGGAATATGACAGTTGTTATCCATTCGTTTGATGTGTTTGGACTTTTGATTTTGCCTTTTGATTTTGGATTTTCCTTTTTGAATTTTCCTCGGAATTCGTTTTTTTTGTGTTTCTACTTTTTACTTTTTCAATACATTCAGATATAGACGAATGTGCTCCAAAGCCATGTCAGAATGGAGGTACCTGTACTGATGGAATAAACGAATACACCTGCACATGTGCCGCTGGATATACAGACAATAACTGTCAAACAAGTAAGACAAAATGGAAACATTTTAGAATCCAACAGTGGTTTTCATCCCTTTGTTAAACAATAGTAAGGAACATTTGAAAATATGTGTGGTACTTCACACATTGAAATATAGTGAGTTTGTAGGACAAAAACTCAATATTTCTTCTAATGATAATGTGTATTGTATATGTCGGAAGCATATGATCTCAACGTGAGGCTTCCTCTGTCGAAGCTTCAGTCAGGAAATATGATTTACTTGCTATAAAATTTGATGTCATTTTAAATATGTACAAATACGGAACTTGATTGTCTGACTAAGTATAAGTTTTTGTAGGGTACCAATTGTACCACCTTTACTATTTTCTGGTCTGTTTACACAGATCATCTTTTTGTTTACAGATATTGATGAATGTGCGTCTGCACCTTGTGATAATGGAGCTAGCTGTACAGATGAAGTGAATGGATACACCTGCACATGTGCTCCAGGTTATAATGGAGTTCATTGTGAAATAGGTAAGGTTTTGTGAATACATGGGATTTGTCAGCTCAAGTCGGAAAAGAAATATCAAAAGACTGATTAAAATAAAATTAAGACCTTGTTTTTATTCTGTTTTAAATAATAAGTTTCATTTAAGGAAGTTAAAGAATGATAACAGACAATGTGATGTTCGTAAGGATAAATGTACAAATACTACGGATTTGTTTTATCCCAACAATAGATTACCTGAGCTAAATTCGACAAAAGAAATTTGTGTCCTGAATGCCCATCAATTCTGTAATTTTATTGGCCTTATCAACTTTCTGATTCGAGCGCCAATGATGGGTCCTTTGAAGACAAAAAATGCATCTGGCGTACAAAATTTCTAAGCTAGCATCTATGATGAGCGTTTGAGTTGATTGCAACTTTCCATTAAACATCTTTTGTTTTGTATAATTGAACAGATATAAATGAATGTGCATCTGGACCATGTGAACATGGAGGTAGCTGTACTGATGAAGTGAATGGATACACCTGTACATGTGCTCCAGGTTATAATGGAGTTCACTGTGAAAGAGGTAAGTCTTTGTCATTCAGCTGGGTTTGTCAGCTGAAGTCAACCAATAAATAATGAAAGACTGATTTTCGAAATCTAAATTCAGTCCTTTTTTATATTTATTGTTCAGTTTGTTTAACTTTAGAAAGTTATAGAATGGTGAATTATGAGGTGTGAACGGATTTAGTGACCAAATTATCAGGATTTTGTTCCAGGAATAGATTACATTAGCTATCTTTGACAAATGTTTATGATATTTGTGTCTGCAATGCTCTTCAACTTTATACTTGTTCATGCCATTGTTTTACTGTTTTATTAGAGCGCCATCGATCAATCTTTTGCAGCCAAAACGCACGTCTGACGTACACAATTTCTATGCTAGTATATATGATGAGCTTTTGTGTTGATTGCTTTTTTCCATAAAATATCTTTTGTTTTGTATAATTTAACAGATATCAATGAATGTGCATCTGGACCATGTGAACACGGAGGTAGCTGTACAGATAACGTGAATGGATACACATGTGCATGTGTCCCCGGATATGACGGAGTTCATTGTGAAATAAGTAAGAAGACAGTTTTTTTTATTAGTTTCATCCTATTCTATCATTTGTAATTAAATGAGATATTCTGCTGTATGTTGTGAGAACAACACAGATTTGCCTTGAGTTCATAGAATTTTGGTGAAGGTTATAAAATATGAAATATGTTGATTCATTGATTGCAGATGTAAAGGGCAGAACCTTTTGACGCACATCATTGCTTATAAAACAACTCACTTTACTTTTTCAATACATTCAGATATAGACGAATGTGCTCCAAAGCCATGTCAGAATGGAGGTACCTGTACTGATGGAATAAACGAATACACCTGCACATGTGCCGCTGGATATACAGACAATAACTGTCAAACAAGTAAGACAAAATGGAAACATTTTAGAATCCAACAGTGGTTTTCATCCCTTTATTAAACAATAGTAAGTAACATTTGAAAATATGTGTGGTACTTCACACATTGAAATATAGTGAGTTTGTAGGACAAAAACTCAATATGTCTTCTAATGATAAAGTGTATTGTATATGTCGAAAGCATATGATCTCAACGTGAGGCTTCCTCTGTCGAAGATGCAGTCAGAAAATATGATTTACTTTTCATAAAATTTTATGTCATTTTAAATATGTACACATGCTGAAATTGATTGTCTGACTAAGTATAAGTTTTTGTAGGGTACCAATTGTACCACCCATACTATTTTCTGGTCTGTTTACACATATCATCTTTTTGTTTACAGATATTGATGAATGTGCGTCTGCACCTTGTGATAATGGAGGTAGCTGTACGGATGAGGTGAATGGATACACCTGCACATGTGCTCCAGGTTATAATGGAGTTCATTGTGAAATAGGTAAGGTTTTGTCAATCCATGGGGTTTGTCAGCTCAAGTCAGAAAAGAAATATCAAAAGACTGATTTTCAAAATGAAATTAAAACCTTGTTTTTATACTGCTTTAAATAATAAGTTTCATTTCAGGGAGTTAAAGAATGATAACAGACAATGTGATGTTCGTAAGGATAAATGTACAAATACTACGGATTTGTTTTATCCCAACAATAGATTACCTGAGCTAAATTTGACAAAAATAATTTGTGTCCTGAATGCCCATCAATTCTGTATTTTTTATTGGCCTTTAACTTTCTGATTCGAGCGCCAATGATGGGTCCTTTGAAGACAAAAAATGCATCTGGCGTACAAAATTTCTATGCTAGCATCTATGATGAGCGTTTGAGTTGATTGCAACTTTCCATTAAACATCTTTTGTTTTGTATAATTTAACAGATATAAATGAATGTGCATCTGGACCATGTGAACATGGAGGTAGCTGTACTGATGAAGTGAATGGATACACCTGTACATGTGCTCCAGGTTATAATGGAGTTCACTGTGAAAGAGGTAAGTCTTTGTCATTCAGCGGGGTTTGTCAGCTGAAGTCAACCAATAAATAATTAAAGACTGATTTTCGAAATCTAAATTCAGTCCTTTTTTATATTTATTGTTCAGTTTGTTTAACTTTAGAAAGTAATAGAATGGTGAGTTATGAGGTGTGAAAGGATTTGGTGACCAAATTATCAGGATTTTCTTTCCCAGGTATAGATTACATTAGCTATCTTTGACAAATGTTTATGATATTTGTGTCTGCAATGCTCTTCAACTTTGTACTTGTTCATGCCATTGTTTTACTTTTTTTATTAGAGCGCCATCGATCAGTCTTTTGCAGCCAAAACGCACGTCTGACGTACACAATTTCTATGAGGTATATATGATGAGCTTTTGTGTTGATTGCATCTTCCCATAAAATATCTTTTGTTTTGTATAATTTAACAGATATCAATGAATGTGCATCTGGACCATGTGAACACGGAGGTAGCTGTACAGATAACGTGAATGGATACACATGTGCATGTGTCCCCGGATATGACGGAGTTCATTGTGAAATAAGTAAGAAGACAGTTTTTTTTATTAGTTTCATCCTATTCTATCATTTGTAATTAAATGAGATATTCTGCTGTATGTTGTGAGAACAACACAGATTTGCCTTGAGTTCATAGAATTTTGGTGAAGGTTATAAAATATGAAATATGTTGATTCATTGATTGCAGATGTAAAGGGCAGAACCTTTTGACGCACATCATTGCTTATAAAACAACTCACTTTACTTTTTCAATACATTCAGATATAGACGAATGTGCTCCAAAGCCATGTCAGAATGGAGGTACCTGTACTGATGGAATAAACGAATACACCTGCACATGTGCCGCTGGATATACAGACAATAACTGTCAAACAAGTAAGACAAAATGGAAACATTTTAGAATCCAACAGTGGTTTTCATCCCTTTGTTAAACAATAGTAAGTAACATTTGAAAAACATGTGTGGTACTTCACACATTGAAATAAAGTGAGTTTGTAGGTCAAAATCTCAATATTTCTTTTAATGATAATGTGTATTGTATATGTCGAAAGCATATGATCTCAACGTGAGGCTTCCTCTGTCGAAGCTTCAGTCAGAAAATATAATTTACTTGCTATAAAATTTGATGTCATTTTAAATATGTACACATACGGAACTTGATTGTCTGACTAAGTATAAGTTTTTGTAGGGTACCAATTGTACCACCTTTACTATTTTCTGGTCTGTTTACACATATCATCTTTTTGTTTACAGATATTGATGAATGTGCGTCTGCACCTTGTGATAATGGAGGTAGCTGTACAGATGAGGTGAATGGATACACCTGCACATGTGCTCCAGGTTATAATGGAGTTCATTGTGAAATAGGTAAGGTTTTGTCAATCCATGGGGTTTGTCAGCTCAAGTCAGAAAAGAAATATCAAAAGACTGATTTTCAAAATGAAATTGAAACCTTGTTTTTATACTGCTTTAAATAATAAGTTTCATTTAAGGGAGTTAAAGAATGATAACAGACAATGTGATGTTCGTAAGGATAAATGTACAAATACTACGGATTTGTTTTATCCCAACAATAGATTACCTGAGCTAAATTCGACAAAAAAAATTTGTGTCCTGAATGCCCATCAATTCTGTATTCTTTATTGGCCTTTAACTTTCTGATTCGAGCGCCAATGATGGGTCCTTTGAAGACAAAAAATGCATCTGGCGTACAAAATTTCTATGCTAGCATCTATGATGAGCGTTTGAGTTGATTGCAACTTTCCATTAAACATCTTTTGTTTTGTATAATTTAACAGATATAAATGAATGTGCATCTGGACCATGTGAACATGGAGGTAGCTGTACAGATGAGGTGAATGGATACACCTGCACATGTGCTCCAGGTTATAATGGAGTTCATTGTGAAATAGGTAAGGTTTTGTCAATCCATGGGGTTTGTCAGCTCAAGTCAGAAAAGAAATATCAAAAGACTGATTTTCAAAATGAAATTAAGACCTTGTTTTTCAACTGCTTTAAATAGTAAGTTTCATTTAAGGGAGTTAAAGAATGATAACAGACAATGTGATGTTCGTAAGGATAAATGTACAAATACTACGGATTTTTTTTATCCCAACAAAAGATTACCTGAGCTAAATTCGACAAAACTTTAAGAAATTTGTGTCCTGAATGCCCATCAATTCTGTATTTTTTATTGGCTTTATCAACTTTCTGATTCGAGTGCAATGATGGGTCCTTTGAAGACAAAAAATGCATCTGGCGTACAAAATTTCTATGCTTGCATCTATGATGAGCGTTTGAGTTGATTGCAACTTTCTATAAACATTTTTTATTTTGTATAATTTAACAGACATAAATGAATGTGCATCTGGACCATGTGAACATGGAGGTAGCTGTACTGATGAAGTGAATGGATACACCTGTACATGTGCTCCAGGTTATAATGGAGTTCACTGTGAAAGAGGTAAGTCTTTGTCATTCAGCGTGGTTTGTCAGCTGAAGTCAACCAATAAATAATAGAAGACTGATTTTCGAAATCTAAATTCAGTCCTTTTTATACTATGTATTTATCCTTCTTTTTGTTTAACTTAAGAAATTAAAAAAAATGTAGAGTTATAAGGTGTGAAAGCATTCGGTGACCAAATTTACAGGATTTTCTTTCCCAGGAAAAGATTACATTAGCTACTTTTGACAAATGTTTATGATTTTTGGGTCTGCAATGCTCTTTAACTTTGAACTTTATTTTGCCATTTTTTTATTTTTTATTCAAGCGTCACCAATCAGTCTTTCAGAGCCAAAACGCACGTCTGTCGTACACAACTTCGATGCTATTATATATTATGAGCTTTTTTTGTTGAATGAATCTTCCCATAAAAGATTTTTTTATTTAAATTTAACAGATATCAATGAATGTGCATCTGGCCCATGTGGAAACGGAGGTAGTTGTACAGATAATGTGAATGGATACACATGTGAATGTGTCCCCGGATATGACGGAGTTCATTGTGAAATAAGTAAGAAGACAGTTGTTTTATTAGTGTCATCTCATGCTATCATTTGTAATTAAATGAGATATTCTGCTATATAATCTCAGAACATCACAGATTAGCCTTAAATTCATAGAATTTTGGTTGAGGTTACAACATATGAAATATGTTGGTTCATTGATGAAGCAGGTGTTAAGGGCAGAACGTTTTGATGCAAAAGGTTGCATATGAAACAACTAACTTATCTTTTCCAATCACATTCAGATATTGACGAATGTGCTCCAAAGCCATGTCAGAATTGAGGTACCTGTACTGATGGAATAAAATATTACACCTGCACATGTGCCGCTGGGTACTAGTATTATAATAACTGTCACAAAACTGGAACATTTAAGATTCCAGCAGGGTTCCTCCGGTTCCCCATGTAAAACGAAATTAATTAGTATTTGAAAATATTTGTGTAAAATACCATATTGAGTAATAGTGAGTTTCTTTAAAAACCTCAAAATAGCTGCTTATTATGTGTATATGATATAACGGACGCATATAAACTCAACGTGAGGCTTCTCCGTAGAACTGCCAGTTAGATATTATGATTTATTGATGTGAAAACTTATTGTCATATTGAATGTGTACACATAATGAACTTGGTTGTCTGACTTGGTACACGTTTTCAAAGGTACATATCGAAACACCTTTACCAATTTCAATGGTCTGTTAACATACATTATATTGTTGTTTACAGATATTGATGAATGTGCGTCTGCACCTTGTAATAATGAAGGTAGCTGTACTGATGAAGTAAATGGATACACCTGCACATGTGCTCCAGGTTATAATGGAGTTCACTGTGAAATAGGTAATATTTTGCTAATCCGTGGTATTTGTCGGCACAAATCAAAAATTAAAATTAGGAAAGACTGATTTTCCAAATCTGATTTAGTCCTGATTCAATAATTTTTACTTCATGATGTTAAATAATGATAATAAACAACGTTCAAGAAGTTTTAGTTACCAACTACTTATGATTTGCTATTCCAGGAATGTAGATTTCTTTTGTTTTATATGGCAAATCTTTAGAAAAAATAATTGGATCATCAATGCTCTTAAACTATCAGAATTTTTCCTCCATTTCCCCTTTTTGATTTGAGTGTGATTGATAAGTTTTTGCTATCAATAACGCGCGTCTGGTGTTCAACATGTCAATTCTTGTATATATGATGAGCTTATTTTTTATTGCTCCTTTCAATTAAACATGTTTCGTTTTGTATGATTTAACAGATATAAACGAATGTGCATCTACACCATGTGAACACGGAGGTAGCTGTACAGATAATGTGAATGGATACACGTGTTCGTGTGTTCCCGGATATGACGGAGTTCATTGTGAAATAAGTAAGAAGACAGTTATCTATTAGTGTCACCTTATCTTATCATTTGTAATGAAAGAAGATATTCTGTTATATGTTCTGAGTACATCACAGATTTGCCATTTGCTCATAGAAGTTCGGTTAAAGTTAAAAAATCTGAAATAAAGTGATTCATTGATTGAGGTAGAAAAGGGCAAAACGGTCACATTTTAAATTTTAATAGGGTTTTTAACTCAGTTTGAAACGAAATGGTGTAATATTTGGGAATTAATTCAAATTGGTATATGTAAGACAGTGTCCCTTATTTTGATTTCTAACCTTCAATTAAACTTAAAAAGCAGAAAATTGATTGGAAAATTATGTTCTAGTGCTCATATTTGCATTGTGATTTTGCCGTTTCAACACATTATTTAAACGTCGGTGTTTGAATGACTATATTATGCTAACTAATAGATAACAAATTCTGAAATATCTTGTTAGGTGATTATGAGTTTTAACATGAAGACGTCACACTAGTTTTGAGAATATTAAATGTTAAACTTTTGGGTTTCAGAGAAAATACAATAAGTGCTATTTTATTTTCATTCAATTATGATAAAATAAACCACATCGAACCTTGGACGATTTAGTGTAGTCGAAATTTTCAATATTCGGATGACCCTATTTTCACCTCTAGATTTTTTTATACAGATTTGTATGTTTTCTTTGTCCTTTGTTAATAGGTTGTAATGCTAATATACGTGTTTTATTTCAATTTTGTATATATCATTGTTACATTGGAAGACATTCAAATTAGTTAGTAAACATTTACATTTAAAAAGAACGGTACTTCGGTACTCGCCACAACCTTAAACAACGTAACTTACCACTTGTAAATGAACGATAAATTTTCAGACATTGACGAGTGTGCACACATTCCCTGTAAAAATGGAGGGAGTTGTACGAATGGAATAAATGAATATAGTTGCGCATGTGTTCCCGGGTATGATGGGAGTGACCGTGAAATAAATGAGAATAAAATTAATATAAATGATAATAGCGTAATGATGCATTGGCGAAACTAATCTAAATTTTTGTAGCCCATATTTATCAGCAAATAGTTTTGTTTTTATTAATGACAATCATGCTTTAGCTTTGGTAATGAATATAGATAGAACGTGCATATTAACAATAAGAAGAACAAAACCTAAAAGAATTAAGTAAGAAATTGAGATCATTATTATACCTCAGTACGTTTTTTCTATATAAAAATAATGAAATAGTTGTGCTATTTCATTCCACAGAACCATTTGCCAGTCAATAGCTTCAAAGACTATTGCCCCGGTTAATAGTTCCATAATCATCTTTCCTGTACTTTTTCATGCTTATTTTTCATTGGACAATAATGATGTCATTGACTACTCTGCTTGGTTACGTATGATTTGTAACGCCAAACTCACCTTTATGTTGTAAAAGGTGGAGTCTGTTTGTGTTGATTGTAATTTTACTTACGAGAAGCAATTATAAAAGAGAAAGAAAATCTCCAATGAAATGTTTTTAAAAGATCTAAAATATAGTAACTTATTCATAATATGGATTCGCTCTCCGTATATCAAAAGTGAATTAAATATGCGTTTGTCGTAATTTAGATAGAATTTATTATAAGCACGGAAAGTTAAACACAAGTATTTCTAGTCTTTTTTGAAATTAATGAAATATTTATAAATACAAAACGAATTATAAAAAAAATTACAGTTCACCGTGTGCATGTATAAAAGTTATGTAACATTTTTCTTTTCAATCAGATGATATATTTACACTTTTAAAAAATTAGTTATTAGGTATATAAAACACTTAATGGCTGTTTTGTTCAGTATAATAAAACACCTAATGACTGGGTGTACGGATAATAACAAGTTTGTTGTCCCTTCGCATACCAAATATTGCTCTCGGCTTTGCCTCGAGCAATAGTTGGTATCTCAGGGACAACAAACTTGCTATTACCCTCACACCCAGTCAATAGGTGTATAATATACATTTTGGGAGGAAGGTCACAAATGGTATTCATAAAATGCTTAAGTTCATGTGCCAATCAATAGGCTACTTTCTACAAATTTTTGACAATGATAAGAACGTTCGCAAGTGAGTTTTAATGACAGTTTTTGAATCTTGTTTATCATTTCCCCCCTTTAACATGAATCATGTTGCTTAAAATTAATGTTCAATGGTAAGCAGTGTCTGGCAAAGTATCTAACTATAACTATTTAAACTAAGTGTTTGACAGGAAAAAAAGACCAACAATCAGAGTATAACAATTTACATAAAACATCATTATATTTTGTTCATATTATTGCAGATATTAACGAGTGTGAATCTGATCCTTGTAATAATGGTGGTACCTGTAATGATGAAGTTAATGGGTACAGTTGTGAATGTGCTCCAGGATATACGGACGACACCTGCCAAACAGGTAAGACTATATTTAAATGTTACATCGTTATCCGATCATTTGTCACATACGTTTGATATTGTCTCATTGATAAAAAAAAATAACGTGAACGGTCTATTTTGAATTTCAATTTTGCATTTGAAATATTCCCAACGATCTATCAAATAAATATTAAAACAAACTTGATATTTGTAGATATTGACGAATGTGCACCGTTACCATGTGAGAATGATGGGAGCTGTGAAGACAGAGTAAATGGATACCATTGTTCATGTGTTGGTCAATTTTATGGAGAAAATTGTCAAAACCGTAAGTAAACTTTAAATTACAGTAACTCTGCAAAATCAGGCAGCTAGCCAATAACAATACAAGACAAGTCACAGTTGTGTTCACATTATCAGTTTAACAGTACTTGAAGATATTCATATTAGATATTTACAAAAAACCGGTTTTTTTCTAAAGTGAACATTGATTGGTTAAATATTTCTCAGTGTGTTTGAATTTGTTTGATAGCCTTTTGGTCATGACTGTTTGTCTCTAATATTTAATTAACTGTACATTTGTATTCAGATATCGCAGATCAAATTTATTCGTTCTTTGTGTAATCATACGTTTTTTGATTGAGTTAAGTCTGCTAATTGATATTTTATCGTATGTTTTTATATGTTGTGATGTTATGCTATTGTTTCAGAAAAAAGGAGAAGGTTTGGGCCCATTAAAACGTTTAATCCCGCTGCAAATGTTTGCACCTGTCCTAAGTCAGGAAGCTGATGTACAGTAGTTGTCGTTTGTTTATGTAATATATACGTGTTTCTCGTTTCTCGTTTTGTTTATATAGATTAGACCGTTGGTTTTCCCGTTTGAATGGTTTTACACTAGTAATTTTGGGGCCCTTTATAGCTTGTTGTTCGGTGTGAGCCAAGGCTCCGTGTTGAAGGCCGTACTTTAACCTATAATGGTTTAATTTTTAAATTGTTATTTGGATGGAGAGTTGTCTCATTGGCACTCACACCACATCTTCCTATATCTATTTGTTTTAAATAAACCGACACGCTGAATTCCAAATGTTTCATGCTATTTAACAGGCTAAAATATAAATTCAGCATCATGATATGGTACCCTTTAGTTACCCGTACACGCCATTGCGACTTAGGATCGACCTGTCTTTAATCTTAATCCTCAATACTGTATGCCTTGGAAAAATCAGGAACAACTCAGGATATACTCAAGGGAAACCGGCTACCTCGAGAACGCAAGTCCAGTAGTCTATATGAAAAAATGCGCGTAAACGTTAACAAAATTGAGTAACCTTTCAAAAAGGTGAATCAAAAATGCAGAGTTTTGATTTAATGTTTATTGTAGATGATGGTGGATGGTCTATATGGAGTGAGTTTTCGGTATGTTCGACAACTTGTGGTAGTGGTATACAGATTTCAACGAGAGATTGTTCCAGCCCAGAACCAATTGGTGGTGGTAAAAACTGTGAAGGAGAACAATACAAGACTCAAACATGTTCTAATGAAGCAGATTGTGCAGGTTTGGAAATATTCTTTTTTAAAGTTTAATCTTTTATCAAATGATGGAAATTGTAAATACACAAGTTCATAATTGCAAATCAACTCATCGTAGATACCAGGATTTGCATTTTATATTAACGCCAGACGTGCGTTTCGTCTACAAAAGACTCATCAGTGACGTTCGAATCGAAAAATGTTAAAAAGACAAAATAAAGTACGAAGCTGAAGAGCATTGAGAACCAAAAATTCGGAAAGGTAGAAAAGCCTTAGTATTTTAAAAATTAAAAGTTTTGTTAACAGTTAGTTTAAGTATAGTTTTCAACATATCAATAATATGTTAAATAACAACAACACTTAATTATGCTCTTCAACTTCGTACTAGTTCTTGATTTTACTTTAGAACTGTTTTCATCTGAGCGTCACTGGTTAGTCTTGTGTGGACGAAACGCGCGTCTTGCGTATTAAATTCTAAACCTGGTACCTGTTTTTAGCTATTACTCGTGTGCTTCTTTGTTCTTTGTGTTCTCCCATTTATTTATATTGTAGTCCTGTCATGTAATGTTGTCATTTAAATGTTATATTTAACAATGCAATAAAAGCGGGAGGTTTGGTATGCCACAAAACGATGTTCAACCCACAATTTTTTGTTCTAAAATGTCCTGTACCAAGTCTGGACAATGGCCATTGTTATATTATAGTTTGTTTCTGTTTGTGTTACAATTTAATTTTATATTCTGTTGTGTCGTGGCTATCCTCTTTTATTTGAGGTTTTCCCCTCAGATCTCAGATTTAGCACCGAATTTGATTTTTTTTTCTAAATAATAAATAAATTTTGAACAGCGGTTTACTACTTTTGCCTTTATTTTCAACTCCCAACAAATGCATTAAAATCACATTAAGTAATATTAACTACAAATTTAATATACCAACAATATTGTACAAATGACAAAAACGATGTCCTAATATAATAAAAAGAAACAATTTCGACTTATGTTGTAAACTTTTGTATTTAAAATTACCATTCATTTTAAATCGGAACTCAATTTCAATGAAAGTTAGATATAGGACTGGTGCAAATAAATGCAGCGGGTTAAAATGTTTTAACAAACGCTAGAATGAACTTATACTCAATAGTTATTATTATCTAACTACACTATCGAATGATATATTTTAGTAGGACGTTTTGGTATGTCACCATTTTGAAAATCATTAAAAAAAAAGTTTTCTTTTTCAGAGTCTCCATTCGTCAACTCAGGTAAACTACTCTTTCTCAATCATTTCTGTGTTTTTGAAAATGATATTCCTGATAGAAGGTTTAAGTCACACACAAATGCCCTCATTAAAAGTTGAACCACTTCCGATCTCAAATACTTAACAAAACCTTCACTCGGGGAACTATAATTCATTCTAGAATATAATCATGACAAACAGTTTACACTAATTGATAAGGGCGATATACCTAGAGAAAATCAACGACCTTCTGCAGCAATTATTGCGAAGTACTAAAGAGGAAGATAATGGAATTACATGGCTTTTGCAACAAAAACACTTAAAGTCTGATACATGTTGAATATTGGTTGCTTTTCCTTATTAATGTATAATCTCTGGTTTTGTTTCGTCAAGTAGAATAGCAATAATATATGCTCCCAATAATTTTTTGATTTATAGTATTCATGTGGTGTATGTGTAAGAAGCGTTGATGTAACAGCAACCAATTAAATAAGTTAGTAGAAATAAAAGGCGAAATGTTTAACGAATATATACTTTTTACATTTTAAATTGTAATTAATTGTAGGACAACTGCATTTATAAGATCAAACTAGTTTATATGACAAAATTCATCATTGTTTAGAGATAGTGAATACTATTGCTAACATCTTTAACACGTGATTCACAAATGGATTGTTAATGGACGTGTTACTGAATAATCTTGTCTCATATGAAGCAGTCAATTTTTTTCGTTCTTTACATATAGATTTCTGCAGTGGCAAAGCTGACGGCTTCTATTCTAACCAATTGACATGTGATGCCTATTATGTTTGCCGCAATGGTATTACATCTCCAATGTTCTGTGATCATGGTTTACACTGGGACCAGACAAACAAAGTATGCAACCACCCAGACAACGCTGGTTGTACTGTTAATGAACAAAGTGATGACACAAGATCTGGGTATACTTTTGGTCAGTTCACAATTTTTTTTATGAACATCATCCCGGTGTATGTTTTATAATGAAGTTATTTTTTATAATTCATTTAATGTTTTAAGGCTTATAGAAGAATTCAATGTATCCATGAAAAGTTCTCTATTTCGGATATACCCAATAGGAACCATTTTGTACTCGAAACACAAGAACATTTACTATATCAATGTTATTGCGCCAGTTGCGCATTTCATAATAAAAGTCTATTCAGAGTACTTGATGCCAAATCATTTGAATATTCAAAACCTTCTACCAAATGCTGTTAAAATCAGACAGGAAAAAGTCAAACACCGGTAAGGATTCAGAGGTTGACATAAGAGATATGTATGACGTTACGTAATCTTTATCAGTCACAGTTTATACAAAAGTTTTATCAAGCCCCAATGTGTACTTCGTCATGTGTCATAAAAAAATACACCAAAGAAATAAGTTGTTCTTCATTAACATGTATAAGATATGATGTAAATGATATGGTTTTTTTTTTCAATTTCTCACACCAAATTAACCAATATTATACATCGAGGAGAACTGCCGTGATGATATTTGTGTCTCGAGTTGATACAGGTATGAGTTTGAAAACGCCATATGGTGTTTCTATTAATCACTAATTATATCTTCAACCGAACGCTGTATAAGTTTTTTCCAGATAAATACTCTGCAATGATAATCATATGTTTTGTCAAAAGAACGTTGCACTATTTGTTCTTTCAGACATGTGCATTTCAAAGAACGAAGGTGATTTTGTTGCGGATCCGTATGACTGTTCAATATATTATCGCTGTGTTCATGGAGCCGCCGTGCAGATGAATTGTGTTGAAGGACTACATTGGTCTGTTACTCTTTCAACATGTGCTTACCCAGCAGATGCTAATTGTACTCCGATGTCAGGTATGTTTACAGAGAGATTATTTAAGAAAAATGACAAGTTATAAAATCCTTGGTATGGGCTTTATTTATACTAGTCAATCGCAAATATCGAAATATCCTTGATTTAAATTTTTCTGAAACACCATTGGTTACTAAAACTAGTATCAGCATGGTCAGGGAGCTAACTCCCTATCCGAGTATTTGTATAAAAAGACCAAATCGGAAAGCTAGACTTGTAACTTTATTATCGAATACAAAACAAATGACTTAATGAGTTGCTTGATACTTTTATTTGGGACCAGTAGCTAAATAAACCAAATAGCCATAGTCTGTGAGTCACTTTTGATTTTGTAAGTGTAATTTATAATCTGAATATATTTGACAGTTGATGGTGGATGGACTGATTGGAGTTGGAGTAAATGTTCAGTGTCATGTGGAAGTGGGACACAAACAGGGAGCAGATCTTGTACAAACCCAGCACCACTGCATGGGGGAAATGCATGTGTTGGGGAAACAACAAAAGTTCAGGAGTGTAATTCTTACCTCTGCCAAGGTTGGTAAAGGCTTTAATTTATAAAATACTAAAATGTCTGATAGCGTCTGTATTCATGCTAATTCATCTCCTCATTTATATGTAGGTTTTAACGGAACCACACACACACTACACGTTATGAAAATTACACAATACACTCCAACATGGCAAAGGTTTCAATTTCAATTCTTGAATCGTGTTTACTTTGGTTCGATCATGGTAAAATCAAAAACATGAATTGTGACTGTGCTATGCTGTCTGTCTTCGCTTTTTGTTAAAAAATCAAGAGAAAAACTGAGTAGATCAGTTCAAAGGTAAACTGTTTTGAAATCCTAAAAAAAACCTACAATTTGCCTTTCTGATTAAGATAAAATATGGGTTTCCTCCTTTAAACCGACATGCAGACAATTCCAATCAAGTTTTGATAATTTTTTTTACAGATGGCCAATGCTTGACTGTGAGATGTGATAGCTGGCAGTATGCTAGACATGAATGCGAAGTTACAGGCCTGACATCTAATAGCTTGTTGTACAGTATGACGCTGTTAAAACAATACTCTCCTATTTCGGACGGTGAATGCACAGATGGTTATTCCTTTGGATATAATACAACAGGAGTGTGGGTAGATGAAGGATGTCGGGCAGATTTCAGTGTTTGCTTAATACCAGGTAATTGTGTTTTTCTGTGTCGCCAAAATCACTAGTAGAGTAAGTAACGTAAATATATGCCCGTCCGATTGTCTGAACTACCATTCGTCGAACTTGTCTTTGCATAGTTATGTCTGCTTCATTATCCATGTAACATACATTGCTTGCATGAACGCAGTTCCAGATATATACGGTATTGATATTGTTCAATGACCAATTTCAATAGAATGTTTAAGTCGAATACACATTTCTAGAAAGTAATATTTAACAAAACTAAGATTGTAGTTGAAAATCAATTTCAAAATTAAACAGACAAACATCTTTGAACAAATGTACAATGTAGTATTCCAGAAATGTATGTAGTCTCATTTGCAATTTTGACATCCCGGGTTGTTACCTATGTTATGCAACATTGTGAAAAAATTAAAAATAAAGTAAAAAGGGCACGATTATAAGTGACATACATATCACATGTGGTCATTTCATTTAGGAGATATTTTCTATAGCAACTTTAAAATAAAGATTAAATAGATTCTGATTTATATTGTAGAGTATAATGACTGTGGTTCTGATCCATGCCAGAATGGTGCCTCTTGTGAGGATGGACCTGGAACATATACATGTACATGTGAGGGATACTTTAGTGGAATCAATTGTGAACATCGTAAGTAATAGGTCTGTTGAAATTGTAATGGTCAGCATCGCTATGGGTTTGACCGCCTTTGTGTATTTGATTCATTGATTTAAAAACAAGAAAGGGAAGTAGACAATACAAATTTCGGCAAAATACGGAGGAGTTGTTCAAAACAATTCTACGAACAGAAAAAAAGTACATGACATGAAGATAACAGATCTACAAATATAACAATGAAAGCTACGTATGCGTTTTATGGTTACAGAAAGGGGCTTCATATGTCTAAAGGTTTGTTAAGCTTACCTTTGGATTACGTGTGTAGTCCTTACAAATTATATTTCGCTTAAACGCTTTTTATTTGAGCGTCACTGATGAGTCTTATGTAGACGAAACACTCGTCTGGCGTATTAAATTATAATCCTGGTACCTTTGGTAAATATTAAAGACCATTTTGTTTATTCGTACATTGCATATAGGGCAGTTGAATTAAAAGATAATTGTTGATATTCACAGTGTTAAACATATCAAGCGTAAAATTTAGAGACCGGAGATTCTTTAGGGTAACACAAACTCATTATTAAGTCGAAGGCAAGCTAACAATACGATGGTAAAAAATCCCAAAAATTACAATAAAAAAGACAAAAGAAACAATATACTAGTATACAGATAAATATGAAAAATGATGGCTGATTTAAACGAGGCACAACAAAACAAGGTTGGGATTGGGTGGTAAAATGAGGTTATCCGATAGGAAACGAAGATCCTGTTCAATGTGTGACATTTTATTTAGGATTTCTGTATAAATCTAAAATTTTGTGGTATGATTCTATGAATTTTGTATAATACTAAGATTTTGATATAATTATAGGAATTGAATGTCCTGAACCAGAAGATGTCGGAAATGCTACAATGAACATGACTGGAATTTCTCCAACTGATACCGTTAGTTATACTTGTGATGAGTATTACAAACGTAAAGACGGTGATATGTACAGGGTTTGTCAAATTAATGGAGAATGGAATGGAACACTTCCATCATGCGGTACGTTAGGGCATTTTTAATTATATCCTTACCATAATATCAACACCTTTAACTAATTTGTTCGTATGCCATGTACAATACTTTTTTTCCTTTTATGGCCATTTGTTACAAAATGCATGTTGACACTATATACCAAAACAATTGCAATCAAAGCCAAGTAGTAAACAAAAACTAGAAAAACCAAAGAACATTTACATCAATAGTTATAAATGATATTTCTTTGGTCATTTCGGTAATGATGGAAGGTTATTATAACTGAGGAAGAATATCAGATCTGATTTCTGACAAACTTTTGTCATAATTGCAAAATATGAATTAAGAAGTGTAGTGCAGATGCTTGAAGTATTTGTTTATTCAAAGGACATATATATGAGTTTTACTCATAAATAGACAGAATTTTGACCATTCCTCACGTAAAAAAGAAAGATATTTGTATTTTGTCTTTTTTTGTAATTATAACAGAACTGATTGATTGCGGCAGACCAGAAGAACATTCCACCACGCAATTGCAATTGTTTGAAACAGGTCCAGGACAGATCGCCACCTACGTCTGCAAAGAAGAGTCACCGGTCCTCGCTGCAGGCAATCTGACAAGAACATGTCTAATGATTGGTGAATGGGACGGCCAGACACCTGAATGTATGATGCATCCAGGTATATATCAAAATAATAAAATGCTTATTGATTTAGAAAAACAGTATTGAAACAGTAAACAAAACAAATAAAATACAAACGAAATTTCATCAGACACATTGATCTCAGTTTTATATATAGATATTGATAACATAAAATGCACTTTTTGCTCGAATGTATTTTGGGATATCAACAAGTTAAGCATGCCGGTTAATGATTGTTTTAACGTAAATTAAATACTAACAAGCAGCAAATACTGCAAACTAAGACTTAGAACGGCGCTTTGCATATAATATATAAAACAGTTTGATAATTTGGTGTTAAAAAATTGATTTTTCTCCACAGGTGCACTTCAGTCAAAGGCTTCCAGTTTTAATTTCTCCTGGATAATGCTGAACACTATCATATTAATAGGAGTGGCTATGCAAATTGCAAATTAACAGGACGGTGATATTATATACAGTATTAACTATGACAAAATGATACAACAATTGAGTGTTTGTACATTGTATTTTATACTATTGTTTTCTAATTAACAAATTTAAAATTTATTATTCATGTACGTCCTACTAACTATTAAAATATTATCTCATTCCTTTTAATCACATGTTTTACAGTTTTATTTGTTTTAAATTTATATCATTGTTAACTGTATGTTCATATATATATATATTGATTAACTTATATGGTAAATGGTTGTATTGTGTTTAGCACATCATATTTTTAACATAGGATTCTTGTTCTTGTATATATATGAATATTTGCATATTAGTACGATTATCATTCCCTTTATTTTTAGAGGGATAATTAACCAGGTTTGTTTCTCTTGCTGAAAATCATGGAAGATCCACTTATTCTGTTATCCTGTATTTTTGTCTGTGATAAATACATCTTAGATTTTGTTATATTTATAGACTAATAAAATATGTGTACTCACAGTTTTACTGGTCTGATTAAAAATTCAATCAATTGTCCTAGACTTTTGTCGGGAAGGGAGATTGACACACCAATCATAAACTTGTCAAAATCTGGACATGATCTAACTACACCACACTTTCGTTATAAAAAGACGTTCGAACCATCTATTGAAATGAAAAATGATTTGTTCCCAGAATAAACGCGGGACAGGATAAATCTTTACTCCTGCCAAGTATTTCTTTATTTGAAACATAAATTCTGCACTATGTTTGGAAAGTGCAAATTCAACAAAGACTAATAGGGGAAAATTCATTGTGGTAGTACAACTAATATAGGAAGCTGTACATGCACCTCTTACTTTGTGCGTACTCTCATGTGTTAACATTTCTTGCTATTCAGGTGAAAAAATACAAAAAAAAATAAAAAAATATTCTGAGTGGATTGAGTCTCCAAAACACATTTTATGAGAACATTTCCCTTGCAATAGGACTCAACCATGAATATTCAGTTGACAGAACAAGCCATACTTAGTCTTTTCGGAGCTTTTTCTCCTTATTTCTTATACTCTGCTATGATTGAACATTTTCCTAGGAAAGACTTTAATAAATATATACCAACTCGTGATGGCGTCCGTAAAATTCAAGGAAGGATGATTTCAACTTCACAGTTTTTAACTCTTGGTTCAATAGCTTGCTCGTGAGCAGCAATCCTTTAGCAAGAAAATCATAATAGGAAATGCAAGCACGGGAATATCGTTTCAATTAAGAGATATATACCCCGTATTGAGGTGCTGCTGGATTGTTGCTACTTAGAAATGGAAAGTTAACGATAAGAAAGCTAAAATCATATTTTTCAGTTAAGTTTTGTTTTTTACCGACTTCACTGTCAATCTTTATGAAGTCAGCTTCTGAATAATAAAGAAACAAATCGATAAGAAGAAGGGCATAATTTGTTCCCATGGGAATGCCGACAGTCTGTAGACAAACACGTCCTCCAAACGTAAAAAATAGATTGTCAATAAAGAAATCAAGCATCTTGACAATGCCAGTTTCAGATACTTTTTTGTCTGAATCAGTGATCCTTTACAAAGTAGAATTTATCAGTCCCTAAGACAAGATACTTGTGTCTACGTTGGCCATTCTTTTTATGAAACAAAGCAATACCAACTCTTTCAATTTGTCTTTTAGTTTGGTTTGCTATAGTATATTTTATGTTTGTGAAAAATATCCTTCCCTTCAATAGATAAAAATACAATTCCATGTTAGCGATATAGTATTCCTATCAATACAGAGCTTCAATTATTTTAAATTTATCAATAAAATTATCAGAATGACTTCAGCTTTTCAATATATAGCAATCGTGAAACAAACAAAGAACTTTAATTAAGTACAACCAATAAATATCTGAATGTTTTTATAGTTCATTTTCTGATATATGTAAAAGAAACTCGACGACTGGATACATGATTATTAGAAACTGGAAAATCTTTTGTTAGAGTTGATGTATATATAAACTACTTGACGGCTAGTGGGGTGTTTTATAAAAATAAATTATTACAGATTAATATGTATTAATCCCTAACGGAAGGGATCTGAAGCTGGTATGACAGTTTACTGCTAGTTTTGCGCCTGTCCCAAGTAAGGAGACTATGGCCTTTGTTAGTCTTGTATGATTTTAAATTTTATTTGTTTGTGTATAATTCGGAGTTCAGTATGACTTCCATTATCACTGTACTAGTATACATAATTTTAAGGGACCAGCTGGAGGACACCTACGGTTGCGTTTCTCCCGCTTCATTGAAGACCCATTGGTTGCCTTTGGCTGCTGCCTGTTCTATGGTCGGCTTGTTGTCGCTTTGACACATTCACCATTTCCTTTCTCAATTTTATTACCTGTTTGTTATTTGGATTATAAATGTATTGAAACTACTTTCACACGATGGATGCACTTCAAGTTGAACTGCTAGTTACCGAGTGAATTAAATGCGCAGTGGAGTCGACGAAAGGCGACAGAGAACAATAACAAAATGGAATTAGTCATTGCATATGTGTAATTTAGTGAACTATGATCTGTGAGACTGGTTTTTATATTTAAGAGAAGTCTATGCGATTTTGGTTCAATTTATTTTAAAACCAATTTACTAACAAACACGTTTCACTCCTAACATATTGTTTATATTTATCTCATTAATATAATGCTATATATCAACAAAGGATATTTCTTTAAAAGTTCCTTGTTCTGAAGGATGTCAACTCTGAAATAAACCAAAATATATCACTCAATTGAATGTTAATACTGCTCTTTCATCTCTGTAGATGTTTGAAAAAAATAATGAATCTTTAATGTATTGATTACAATTGTCAACAGTTCATATTAAACATAAATTATCTAAGAGGAAATCTATATTGGTTTCTATTTCTGAAACTAATATGAACATCCTTTTGATTTTTTATCCCTGTGAGCCAACATGCCCCATGTGAAATTATAAAATTGTTGTGTGTTAAATTGAAAGACAAAATTTCTTTCAAAAATTCGAAAATTTATACGTCAGACAAGCAAAGCAATGAATGTGTTTTTACAATAATATTTGCTTTTGAGCTTTTTTGTAAATGTTTTTGTTTGAAGATTGTAAAACAATGATGACTGTTGTACCCATATTTTAAGTATTTTGTTTATTATATCTATTTTGTTCACGCATCGTTGTAAATGTAACGGAATTTGATGACACTGTCGTAAATTTGAGAGGTTTAGCACTATAAAACCATGTTCCAACCACCATTTTCTACATTTGAAAATGCCTGTACCTATTCAGGAATATGACAGTTGTTGTCCAGTCGTATGATGTGTTTTTTGTCATTTGATTTTGCCATGAAATAACGGATTTTTAGATTGAATTTTCCTCGGAGTGCAGTTTTTTTGTGATTTTACTTTTTTCTATACATGAGTATTAACCCCAACATGAATTGTTATATACATTCAAATGAAACACATATCATTGACACATCGCTCTTCCGCATTCTAAATCATATATAAAACATTGATGTGATATAACGTGTCGTGCTCACCTGTATTTTGATACGTTGTTTTCGCATTAAAGTCTTTTCTGACGTTATAATCAACGATTTTTGGATTTTTTCTCCTAAAATAAAAATGCACTGCTTTCGAAATATCAATAACCTAATACAAAAGTTAAGTCATACACGCGGGTACATGTCGTATTTTGTAACAAAATGCTCCTTTCTGTAACTTCATCTGCTGTATAAAATTACCCATGAAATTTGAAGATAACTTTAAAAGAGGGATGAAAGATACCAAAGGGACAGTCAAACTCATAAATCTAAAACAAACTGACAACGCCATGGCCAAAAATGAAAAAGACAAACAGAAAAACAATAGTACACATGACACAACATAGAAAATTTTAAATATATATATATGTACGTCTGAGTCAGTGACAACCCTACAACAGATGTATCCATCGGATCGCCATCAATAATGGTGATACATGGCTGTGTACATAATGTATATACAACTCGTCTAAACATCAACCCAACATTGTTAGATCTGTAAATTTGCCTTCGCAAATGTTTGGTTCTTCCCTCGCCGGAATTCGAACCCATGCTACTGTGATATCGTGACACCAAATCGCCTGCACTGCAGCCGTCCCGCTAGACCACACGACCACCTGGGCTCTCAAAAAATGAGCTTTCGGTGGGCATGTGTAACCTTTCCACGTCAGTTTTAATCTAGCGGCGTACTACAGTACATGATAGATAAGGCATGAAGATGTTATTGTTACAGATCAGCTAAATTATCTATAGTAAAGGATCCTACAAATTAATGTAAGATACAGTCACAGAATATATATATATATCAATATACAGAATATTGACCAATCTTCACGTGAATAAGAAAGATATTTGTATTTTGTCTTTTTCTTTGTAATGACAACAGAACTGATTAATTGCGGGAAGACATGAAGAACATTCCACCACGCAATTGCAATTGTTTGAAACAGGCCCAGGACAGACCGCCACCTACGTCTGCAAAGAAGAGTCACCAATCATCCCTGCAGGTAATCTGACTAGAACGTGTCTAATGAATGGTGAATGGGACGACCAGACACCTGAATGTATGATGCATCCAGGTATATATCAAAATTATAAAATGCTTTTTGATTTAGAAAATAATATTGGAACAGTACACATAACCAAAAATGCACAACAAACAAAGTTTCCTTAGACACTTTTATCGCAGTTTTATAGATATCGATAATATAAAATGCACGTTTTGTTCGACAGTCTTCATGGATAACAACAGGTTAAGCATGCCAGCTAAGTATTGTTATAATGTAAAAAACACACTTACAAGCATCACATACTGCAAAATAAGACTTATCACGATGTTATGCATACAATGTAAAACAAAGTTTCATAATTGGAGTTAAAAGAAAATGATTTTTCTTCACAGGTGCCCTCCAGTCAAAGGCTTCGAGTTTTAATTTCTCCTGGATAATGCTAAACACCATCATATTAATAGGAGTGGCTATGCAAATTGCCAATTAACAGAATGGTGATATGATGAGTGTGTATATACAGTATTAACTCTGACAATATGAAACAATAACACTTGAGTGATTGTAATTTGTACTTTATATTTTAATTTGAAATTTATCATTCATTTACGTCCTACTTACTATTCAAATATTATCTTATAATTCTTTTAAATCGAATGTTTTACAAGTTTACAAGTTTACATTGATGTGACGTTTTAGAATTTTATCATTGTAAACTGTGTATGCATGATTAATTATGGTAAATTGTATATAGTTTGTAACATTTCATATGTGCACATGATTTTGTTAGACAACATTCTTCTTCTACTAGAGGAAGGGGGAGCTATCAACGGGGGTTTCAAAGTTCCCAGGGTCAAGATCAGGCTCAGGGCCGTGGTGGCTACCATTCCGCAAAACGATTTCGGACTGGTAGTAGTGACATTGAAAACGATGACCCTGAAGTTCTGTTGGATGTATTCGTAGGCATCCTCAATGACCAAAAGATCATGGACAAGTTTGTTGCCTCATTGTGTGACATTCCCCATTTGAAATCAAAGCTCGTTGAACATCTACTACCATCCCTCGATGCTCAAATAGCAGACATCTTAACTCCTTTACGTAAAAATGTAGAAATAATGAGTGAGAAATTAACAAAATCCGAAGCAAAATGTGACGAATTGGAGTGGAAAAACGATGACCTCGAACAATACACTTGCAGACAGTCAATTCGTATAGCAGGTATCCAGGAAAAAAAATTCGAAAGTACTGATGATGAAGTTCTTAAATTTTCGAATGATGTGCTTAATTCTCAGTTAGAACCTGGTGAAATAGACAGATCGCACAGAGTGGGTCCTCCGCGATCTAATGATAGTAACCAAAAGCCTCGAGAAATTATTGTTAGGTTTGTGTCGTACAAAAGCAGACAAAAACTCTTAAAATGCAAAAAAACAATGCACGAATTCAACAAGAATATTGGTACTAACTACCTAATGTATGAAGACCTTACACGCAAGCGATCTGAACTAGCCTATAATGCACGTTGGCTCAAAAATAACAACTTCATAAAAGAAACCTGGACTTTTGATGGGAAAGTTTTCATTAAAATGCCTGACGACCGCATTTTTTTATGCACTAGACCATCAGACTTTCCGACTGCATTTCACCAACATCTTCCTATCAACAACAAACCATCAAAACCAGATGATAACAAAACAAGCAAACGACCATCCAGTTATGCTAAAGCGGTTCAAAGTAAAACCAATAAACAGTCATCAGAGTCGACTTCAGTACCAATACCATCACAAACGTCCCAGTCGACTATCCTAGAGGAAACATCTGTAAAATCATCATCTGCCTCTAAAGAACCAACCGTTGAATCAGGGGATACTTAACAGTTCGTAATTTAAAATTTGACTAATTAATAAACATGTGCTGGTTGATATCTTATTTGTAAACATTAACATGTGTTAAAAAGCACATGACTCTATTTATAGTCGAACTAAATATTGACAAGGTCACACTGGTCTATCTGATTTCCATATCTAGCAATATAGCTATAATTATAAGTTACTACTATTGCCTACAGCTGTGTCTTACTTAAACAGTAACACACCTTTTTATATTTATTTATCTTGTGTATTAATACTTGTATATATGTTACAGTTGACAAGAATGATATTATTTTGTATAATTTTGGTGCATTTCAACATATGTTTTGGTACTTTAGTTGTTGGGTCTTATGCTTATACATTTGTTTACTTCCTGAAAATGAGGACACTACCAAATATACTTTTGATTTTTGACACATACGATTAAATAATGATCACTATTAAGTGTAGGAACGTTATTGGTAAGTGTCACTCATCATTTAACTGTATCAATCACTTTAAGTGTTATGCAATGTATAAACTTATTTTCCTGTTTTTTGTCACCAGTGAATTCGAAGTTATTATCAACTTACATTTCTCACATCTTTTGTCAATACTCCTTGTACGGTATGGAATTGAGCGGAACCCAGGTCCACATCGCTCAACAGAGTTACGTAATATTAAAATAGTTCACAATAATGTATGTAGCTTACCACCTAAGGTAGATTTGATTGAATGTGAACTAGGCACATATGATATTATTGCTCTTTCTGAGTCCCATCTTGATGATAGCATATCTAATGAATCAATAGCCTTAGCTGGTTTTCAAAAGCCTATTAGATTAGATAGAACACGAGCAGGCGGGGGAGTCATAATTTACGTTAAAAATTATTTATACTATGAAGAACTACCTGAATTGGCAAAGCCAGGTTTGGAATTATTGTGGTTGAAAATCTCAACCCAACACTGTCATTTTTTACTTGGTGTTTTTTACAGACCCCCAAATTCTCGTGTGAAACTATGGGATTATTTTTATGATTCTGTGTCGAAAGCTTTAGAAAAAAATTTGCCTGTTTTTCTGACTGGTGATTTCAATGTAGATATGCTATCAAACAATAATATGCCATGTAGAAGTACCGTTAGTAACAATTTGAGAAACATTTTGCAACGCTTGAATATATACAATCTTGTCTTTGAAAAGACAAACTTTACTACTGATACAGGCACATGTATTGATTTATTCTTGACAAACAACAAAAGTTGTGTAAAGTCAGTTGATATATTGTCACCTTTTTGTAGTACTCATGCACCTGTGTGTGATGAGGTTAATTTTAAAGTGAATAAAGAATATACATATAAACGTACAATTAGAAAATATGAAAATGCTAATTATAAAGATTTTGTGAGTGACTTAAACAATATTGATTAGAATGAACATTTTCATCCATGTGATAATATAAATGACATGTATTCTCAATTTTTGAATATTTATTCAACAAATGTGAATAAATATATACCAACTAAAGTTGTTACAATACGTCCAGCTGACAAACCGTTCATGAAATCCACTATCCGTAGGAAAATGAGACAAAGAAATAGAATTCATTACAAAGCTAAAAATACTAACAATTGTATTCATTGGCAAAAATTTAGAGAATTACGCAACGAGGTGATTGATTTGGTTAGACAATCAAAAGAGCAATATAAACAAAAACTTACAAAAGAAATTACTGACAAAAATATACCACCAGGAAAGTGGTGGAGGATTGTAAAATCTATTTCTAAATTATCAAAGTCTCGTGAACCTACACCTTTTTTGAAATCTGAAGGTCAAATATTTTTACATCCAGTAAATAAAGCTGAACTCTTAAACTCTCATTTTTCAAATATTTCTAAAATTGATGTTGAACCTGAACTTCCAAATAATGTACCAGACCCACCATTTAAAATGGAGGAAATAATTATTACAGAAGAAGAAGTTCTTGATCAATTAAAAAACTTAAATTGTAATAAACCTTCTGGTCCTGATGGTGTTTCACCTAGAATTTTGAAAGAAATTAAATCTGGTATTGTAAAACCACTTACTTTGTTATTCAATTTTTCACTAAAACTCAAAAGGGTTCCATGTGCATGGAAACTTGCCATGTCACTCCTATTTTTAAGGGAAAGGGAAGTTGTCATGATCCAGTTAATTACCGACCTATTTCGCTTACAAGTATCATATCCAAAATTATGGCGAAAGTTTTATTCAAGCATATGTTTAATTACATGAAAGATCACAATTTATTATGTAAATTTCAATCTGGTTTTCAGCCAGGTGATAGTACAGTAAATCAACTAGCAGAAATATATAATACTATTATTTCCCATCTTGATCAAGGAAAAGATATTCGCTTTATTTTTTGCGATATTTCCAAAGCTTTTGACAAAGTTTGGCATGATGGTTTGCTATATAAATTGAAAGTTTTGGTATCCATAGTAATTTAATTGATTGGATTGGAGATTACCTAGGTGACAGATGCCAAAAAGTTGTTTTGGATGGGTTTTACTAGTATTCATCTCAAAAAGGTACCAGTGCTGGGGTACCCCAAGGCTCGGTACTGGGTCCATTCCTTTTTTTAACTTATATTAATGATATTGTGGAAAATATGAGTAATCATATTAGATTATTTGCAGATGACACCTCTTTATATGCCATTATTGATGATGACTATGATACTGTTTCTATGTCTTTGACTGATGATCTTGGGAGAATTAAAACATGGGCTGAAAACTGGGCTGTAACCTTTAATCCCTCTAAAACAGAAACCCTTTTATTTTCTAGAAAAGATATCAATCCTCCCCCTTTATACTTTGGCATTGGAGGGGACAAAATAAAAGAAGTTAAAAGTCACTGTCACCTAGGTCTCAACTTTGAGAGTAAGGCTAATTGGAAATTACATATAAATGCAATTTATAAAAAAGCATGTTCTAGATTACATTTATTAAGACAAGTAAAATATAGTTTGGATCGAAATGTACTTATTACAATTTATACAGCATTTATTCGCCCTATTCTAGAATATGCAAACATTGTATGGGATAATTGTACTTTACAAGAAGCTAACTTATTAGAAAGTGTTCAAATTGAAGCTGCTCGTAATATTACTGGTCTCCGACGTACAACTTCTCTTAAAAAATTATACAATGAAATAGGTCTTGAAAAAATATCAGACAGAAGGAAGAAGCATAAACTTACTTCATTTTATAAAATAAAAAATGGATTTTCCCCAGATTATATGACAGACTTATTAGAACCTTGTTTTATCACACCGAATGATTATAATCTTAGGAGAGACTCTCAGAATTATACCATACCAAGGTGCAGAACAGTTTCATATTATAAAAGTTTCATACCTTCTGTTGTTAAACTCTGGAATGAATTAGACAGTAATGCTAAAAATGCTTTGTCGATTAACCAGTTTAAATATGTACTTGATAAAATATATAAACCAGAGATTCCTCCTAAATATTTTTGTTCAGGTATAAGAAAATTTAATATTATTCATTGTCAATTACGAAACGATGCAAGTAATTTAAATTCTCACTTGTTTCATGATTTTTTGACAGAAGAACCTTCCTGTTCTAAATGTTTATATAAATGTGAAGACAACCAACATTATTTTTTTGATTGTCCATCATACACTATAAATAGGATCACACTCCTTGATAAACTGTCTGCTTATGGAGTTGATATTGATTTAAACTTGATACTATTTGGTGATTAATCTTTGAGTTTTGAAGACAATGTGCAGATAGTTAAGGCCGTTCATGAATATATAACAAATTCAGAGAGATTTGTATAATGAAATGTATTTTATAGTCCAAAACCAAATTAACTTTTACTTTGTATGTCTGTATTTTGAATTATATTAAGCTCTTAGACCTGAATCAGCAGAAAAATAATTAATATTGAAACAAAAGTTATAATGAAATGACAGTACATTGAAATTAATATTATTAAAGCTAAAAAGCTACTAAATGCACCTTTATTTCTATATCATTCATATATTCAATTTGTATATCTTTAATTTCTTAAATCTGTTTTTTTTTCTTTCTTTTATTATTAACATTCTAAATTCTTTTTATATTATTTTAATTCTTTAATGTATCAATATGGTTACTACTCGCTGTCGTTTTTCTTCAGGTGCAAAAATTTAGTAAAAATAAGTACATGATATCAAACATGTTGTTTTAAAAATGAGTTATTAAATTTATTATTTTAGATAGCTGACTGGAGACCATTTAGTTTAATATGAGACCTCTAAATCAATGTTGGAGTTTATAGAACTTAATCTTTTTTTTTCATAGTATATTTTTTATTAATTTTTCTGAGTTTACATTTGAAGCATTTTAAAAATAGTCATACTTTTGATCTGAGCTAACTATTTGAAACATCATTCCAGTCAGCTAAGAGGTATTTTTGAAAAAAATATTCTGTTTTGTCTTTATGTTTGTGCATGTATTGCTTTGTTTGAATGTAATATATTGTACCTTGTTTTGTGGAGAGGGCTTACATAGGCTATGCCTGTTGCCCAATCCAATTCAATTTATTTGAATAAAATATTGTTTAAACTAATTCTTCTTCTTAAACATAAATATAAACATTACAACATAACTTAGATACTGAATCATTTTATTTAATTTGTTATCAAAAGTACCAGGATTATAATGTTATACGTCAGACGCGCGTTTTGTCTACATAAGATGCATCAGTGACGCTCAGATCAAAATAGTTAAAAAGCCAAATAAATACAAAGTTGAAGAGCATTTAGGATCCAAAATTCCAAAAAGTTGTGGCTAATACGGCTAAGGTTATCTACTCCAGGGGTAAGAAAATCCTTAGTTTTTCGAAAAATTCAAAGTTTTGTAAAGAGAAATGTATAAAAATGACCATATAATTAATATTCTTGTCAACACCGAAGTGCTGACTACTGGGCTGGTGATACCCTCGGGGACGGAACGTCCACCAGAAGTGGCATCGACCCAGTGGTGTAAATAGTTATCAAAAGTACCAGGATTATAATTTTATACGACAGACGCGCGTTTCGTCTACATAAGACTCATTAGTGACGCTCAGATCAAAATAGTTAAAAAAGCCAAATAAATACAAAGTTGAAGAGCATTTAGGATCCAAAATTCCAAAACAGTTGTGCCAAATACGGCTAAGGTTATCTACTCCCGGGGTAAGAAAATCCTTAGTTTTTCGAAAAATATAAAGTTTTGTAAAGAGAAATGTATAAAAATGACCATTAAATTAACATTCTTGTCAACACCGAAGTGCTGACTACTGGGCTGGTGATACCCTCGGAGACGAAACGTTTACCAGCAGTGACATCGACTCAGTGGTGTAAATAGTTATCAAAAGTAACTGGTGTAAATAGATATCAAAAAAGGATACTTGCTTTGATAAACAATTTTTTTCTCATGCTAGAAGTTTTGCAAGAACTAATAATTATCTTTATTCGCGTCATGTTTTATTCTATTTTGTACTTTTGAATTTGGTAAATACATCTTAGATATTGTTAAATGTGTAGACCGATAACATATTTTTACTCACGGTTTTATCTGATATGATAAAATAATCAAATAATTGGCCTTAGACTTTTTTCAGGTTAGGTGGATGACAATTCATACCAATTGTAAATATAAAAAAAAGATGTGATATGATTGCCAATGAAACAACTATCTACAAAAGACCAAAATGACACACATTAACAACTATAGGTATCCGTACGGCCTTAAACAACGAGCAAAGGCCATACCGCATAGTCAGCTATAAAAGGTCCCGATAAGACAATATAAAACACTTCAAGCGAGAAAACTAACGGCCTAATTTATGTAAAAAAAATGAACGAAAAACAAATATGTAACACCTAAACAAACGATAACCACTAAATGTACGGGCTCTTGACATGGGACAGGCACATACATAAATAATGTGGCGGGGTTTAACATGTTAGCGGGATTCAGGACCTCCCCTTTACCTTGGACATTGGTATAACAGTACAACATAAGAAACCTATCAAGGTCTTAAACATATCATAACTCAAACACACTGTAGCTATAGGATGGCATTACAACCCTCTATTAAAAAAGGACACGTTCCCACAAAATGTAACCCAAACCAAAATGAAAAGATGAAATACATAAAGGAGAGACCACGAAATCGTGAAAAATAGATTGAAAATAAAATGACAACTCCATGGCTACAAAAAGAAAGACAAAGAAACAAACAACAGTACAAAAGACACAAAATAGAAAAAGACAAACTATAGACACAAAAACATTTTCTTAAAGACAACATTGCAACCATTGTGTTTGCAAGATAGTTTAATGGAAAAAAAGTAAATGAAGGATTACACGAGGAAATACCTGTACTAAGTTGGTAATATGACAGTTGTTTTCCATTCGATAGATGTGTTTTAGATGTTGATTTTGCCATTTTGTAAAGAGTTTCTTTTTAGTTCAGTATTTTTGTTATTTTACTTTTTACATCTTTAGTTATTCTATATGACGTTTAAAACGAATTATAAAGAATCTTTGAGACAAAGAGTCATAAGAATCAATGTCCTAAAACAATGCCATACTAAAGTAGGTTTTTTTATAGCTCATATTCGGTTATCTGTAAGAAACAGAAATTCTACGACTTTTGACATAATTGTCAGAAACCTGAACAATCTTTTGCGGTTAGAGTTGATGTACTACTTAGCTTTGCAGTTTTGTTTATGAAAAGAGGTTATTATAGGATAATATGTATTTATTGAATAAAATGCGCATCGTTTAGTACTTTTGTACAACAGCACAAGGAAAGTCAGTGGAGTCGAGGAAAGACAAAAGAGGAAAAAGTAAAATTAGTCATTGAAGATGTACATGTGCATGTGTAATAGAGTAAACTCTGATCTGTGAGACTGATTTTTCTTTTTATATTTATAAGAAGTATATAAACCTTCGTATCAATTTATTTGAAACCAAATCGCTAAGAAAAACGTTTTTATTTTTAGAATATCACTTTTATCTCATTTATAGAATTCTATATTTTAACAAGGCATATTCAGTCATCACTTTTTAAGTTCCTTGTTCTGAAGGATGTCAACTCTGAAAAAAATTAAAAACAAATTACTCAATTTTATATTGATTTTGTTTTTTCATTGATGGAGACGGTAAAAAAAACACAAAAAAACAAAGATAATAACTACAAGGTATTTTTAACAATTATTAATAATTAATATTAAACATAAACTATTTAAGAGAAAATCTATATGGGTTATTATACATGAAAATAAGAGAAATATGATCTTCTTGAAAAAAGCCTGAATTGATATATTCATCCACAGCCAAACACATAAACCAAAGTGGTATTGATGATTTTAAAATGTATGACAAACGTTGCATCAAGGACATTCTGTTGCGGTATTTCAATGCTGATTTGAAGCACCACTAGTGGCATTGGACTGTTTTTCGTTCGTTGGTAGGGGTGTTTTTATCATTGACACATCCCCGTTACCATTCTAAATCATATTTTAATCATTGATGTAGTACAAAGTGTCGGGCTCACCTGTATTTTGATACGTTGTTTTCGCATTAAAGTCTTTCCTGACGTTATAATCACCGACTTTTGGATTTTTTCTCCTAAAATGAAAAAAGCAGTGCCTTTGGAATCTCAATAACAAAATACATCTCTAAGGGCATAGAGGCACAAATATGTCTTGTACCATACTACTCCTTTAAGCAATCTTATCTGACATCTACATGCTATATATTTGCTGTACAAGATTTGATGCGATGAAATATAAGGACAACTTTAAATTTCATGCTATATTTTATGCATTTTTATTAATGAAATTTGTTATACCAAAACATAATACAGGGGAAATGTAGTGCTTAACATAGTTCTTTTGATTGAAATCCAGTACAAAAATTCTTAAAATACGTTTTTTTCATCTAGGAAAAGTGTTACACTTTATGTTCAATATAACAGCCAGCTTATAGAAATTGTTTACAAATGACGATCAAATTTTAAATTATTGTAAATAAGACAATTACTAAATAAAAAATGAAAACAATGAATAGAAACATGTATACTTTTATGGTGACGTTCCCTTGTCACCATCTTAAGGTGTTTATATATCTCAACTTGAACGATTCGCTCGTGTATGTAACAAAAAACACAAAAAAACAAAGATAATAACTACAAGGTATTTTTAACAATTATTAATAATTAATATTAAACATAAACTATTTAAGAGAAAATCTATATGGGTTATTATACATGAAAATAAGAGAAATATGATCTTCTTGAAAAAAGCCTGAATTGATATATTCATCCACAGCCAAACACATAAACCAAAGTGGTATTGATGATTTTAAAATGTATGACAAACGTTGCATCAAGGACATTCTGTTGCGGTATTTCAATGCTGATTTGAAGCACCACTAGTGGCATTGGACTGTTTTTCGTTCGTTGGTAGGGGTGTTTTTATCATTGACACATCCCCGTTACCATTCTAAATCATATTTTAATCATTGATGTAGTACAAAGTGTCGGGCTCACCTGTATTTTGATACGTTGTTTTCGCATTAAAGTCTTTCCTGACGTTATAATCACCGACTTTTGGATTTTTTCTCCTAAAATGAAAAAAGCAGTGCCTTTGGAATCTCAATAACAAAATACATCTCTAAGGGCATAGAGGCACAAATATGTCTTGTACCATACTACTCCTTTAAGCAATCTTATCTGACATCTACATGCTATATATTTGCTGTACAAGATTTGATGCGATGAAATATAAGGACAACTTTAAATTTCATGCTATATTTTATGCATTTTTATTAATGAAATTTGTTATACCAAAACATAATACAGGGGAAATGTAGTGCTTAACATAGTTCTTTTGATTGAAATCCAGTACAAAAATTCTTAAAATACGTTTTTTTCATCTAGGAAAAGTGTTACACTTTATGTTCAATATAACAGCCAGCTTATAGAAATTGTTTACAAATGACGATCAAATTTTAAATTATTGTAAATAAGACAATTACTAAATAAAAAATGAAAACAATGAATAGAAACATGTATACTTTTATGGTGACGTTCCCTTGTCACCATCTTAAGGTGTTTATATATCTCAACTTGAACGATTCGCTCGTGTATGTAACAATGTTTTAGATTTTAACGTGAGAAATTTATGGGTTACTGAAAAATTATTACACCAGGGTTTTCGACATCACAAGCTAGTTAAAACATTAAGTAGATTTCATCATCGGTTTCATGACATTATTTGTAAATATATCTCAACATGCAGACTTCTTAAACGTTCAGGTATTTCACATCCAATTTTGTTATGGCAATATTCTTTATAAAGCACAAATATGTCAGTATTCACCTCAGAAACTAACAAAACCTTTAAATAGAATCATTAAGAAGAGATATAGTTACTATACTGTTGACAGGTCATTAAAGATTGCATATTTTGGCGTTAATATTGATTCACTTATAGGGTCTTTGCATCGGAACTAAACACATTTATTCAAAAACCAGTTGTTGGCATGACACGTGTTATGTTCTTCTCATATATGTTATGATGGTATGATGCTAAACCCCTAACGGGAAGGATTGTGCCGGATATTCATATGATGGAATCATAATCTTTCAATGAGTTTAATTGAAGTCTGGAGCTGGCATTTCAGTTAACTGCAAGTAGTCTGTTGTTATTTATGTATTATTGTCATTTTGTTATTTTGTTTATTTTTCTTTGGTTTCATCTTCTGACATCAGACTCGGACTTCTCTTGAACTAAATTTTAAATGTGCGTATTATTATGCGTTTACTATTCTACATTGGCTAGAGGTATTAGGGGGGGGGGGTGAGATTTCATAAACATGTTTAACCCCGCCGCATTTTTGCGCCTGTCCCAAGTCAGGATCCGCTGGCCATTGTTAGTCTTGTAATATTTTAATTTTAGTTTCTTGTGTACAATTTGGAAATTAGTATGGCGTTCATTATCACTGAACTAAGATATATTTGTTTAGGGCCCAGCTGAAGGACGCCTCCGGGTGCGGGAATTTCTTGCTACATCGAAGACCTGTTGGTGACCTTCTGCTGTTGTTTTTTCTATGGTCGGGTTGTTGTCTCTTTGACACATGCATCATTTCCATTTTCAATTTTATGTATACTTACAGATTTCTCCGAAGTACAAAAATGAGAACAATTATTGAAGTTATACTAAGTGCACCGACCACGCCAATAACCGTGCCATTAACAATATCTAAAACAACACGTATAGACGTTTTATAAGAGAACAAATACAATACAAAGCAAAAGAAAATGTAAATGTGAAGTTAATGTTTAAAATGAAGATTCTTTTCGGGTAATGAAAGTGGGGGCATAAGTGAGAGTCGTGTGATTCAAGATCACATCCCTTTTTTATTGGGGTTCGTGTTCGTGTTCCCTAGTCTTGGCCCTGTGGTATTTTTCGCCTCTCTTTTAAGTAAGTTTTCTCTTGAAATTTTAGTCTCGTTGAAATATCGTTCTGAAATTATTACTTAAACAGGTGATACAAATGGAAAATATCTGGTGGAGGGTTGGGCGCTAGCCAACGTGTTTAATCTTGCCTTATTCTTCATGTGTATGTCCAAAGTCAGGGGCCTGTAATTCAAAGGTTGTCGTTTGTGATGTGTTACATACTAGTATATATATTTCGTTCATTGTTTTGTAGCCGTTAGTTTTCTAGTTTGAATTGTTTTATATTATTCATTTCAGAGCCTGTCATAGCTGACTATGTGGTTTTGGTTTTGCTAAGTGTTGAAGTCCGGGGCAGAGACCTATGTATGGTAATTTCTCTGTCATTTTGGTCTCTTGTCAAGGGTTGTTTCATGGACAATCGTATTATATCTTTTTTTTTTAAATTCAGATGTATCACACAATTTATTCCAGAAAAGATTAAAATCTAAATCAAACAATTACTAAAAGTCCTGAGGTTGCAAAGAATGAAATTAGATCCTTGAAGACTTTAGAAAGATGCATACAATTTAAATAAAATATGCCAGGAAAAAAGTACAGTCGACGAGATGCAGTGAGAAATAAGCCGTTACCTTTCTTTTGGTTGTTCCTTTCAACTGAAATAAAAGACCATTGTTAGTGAATCAAATTCATAAAAAAAATCTATATAAGCTGTAGATATCGTTTAGAATGATGCAATCAATAAGAAACGCAAGACCACAAAAAAAAACTCTCACTACACAAGAACTCTTGCCAGATAAAAATTTTAGCAACACAAGAACTCTCTTACGAATATATATGACGTAGAAAATTTTACAAACTCAAAAGCGTTTATCCCAACAAGGATCAAGAGCTTTATCTTCACTAATAAATTCATTGAAACAAATATATGTGACTACTGAACAACAATTTTTTCTATTCGATAGTATGGTTGGATCCGTTTTAAGTTATGGGTCTGAAATATGGGGTTTTCATCGTGCTGGTGATATAGAGCTTATATATAATAGATTTTGTAGATTTATTTTGAAACTTGGTAAAAAAGTCCCTACAAATTTTTTATATGGTGAATTTGGGCACTTGTCATTGCATATTTTGAGAAAATATAAAATCCTGAATTATTGGATTCATATTGTAACTAATAAACCTCATATTGTATATGAATTTTATAAACTTTTGTACAAAGATGCAAAAAATGGTAAAATTAATTGGGCGTCTAACGTTAAAAAATTGTTATGTAACCTTGGATTTTATGACGTATGGATTTCACAAGATACAAGTAAATTATCATTTGATTTGTAAAAAAACACGTATTAAAGATAAAATTTTTACAAAGCTGGAATACAGCTTTAGAAGAATGAAATAAACAAACTTTGTATTTATAAACGATATAAACTAGAATTTGGTTTTGAAAAAATATTTAGATTTTCATTGGAAAATTAGATCATATATATTGTCATAATATTATTGTATACTCTGTAACTACTGTTGATTGTCATATATTGTATATATTTTCGTCTGCCGTAGCAGGTATATACTTCTTGCAAATAAAGAATTCATTCATTCATTCAGAACGGAAAGAAGTAGTAATTGAAATGGTTATTTTAATTACGTTTGTTTAGTACAAAATATGTGTTTTTTCAAAAATTGTGAAATTAATCTTGAATAGATGGCACAACCAAACAAAAACTGAACATCTTAAGGGAACATGTATATCTCGATTCAACATTATTTATAGAAAAGACTTGGCCTTTATGGCTTATTCCGCCAGGTTTTATGACAATAAATTTTATAAGAAAAAGAAAGAATTGTTATTGACATACGGGTTGAAATTTGTATTCTGATAAGTTCGAACAAACTGTAATTTCACATTTGTGAATGTGATAATGAATCGATAAGGACAAAGAAAAAAGAGGCAATTGTATGACAGAAGCTTTTTTTTTTTTAAATAGACTGAATAAATGGAATAACAGAATAACGACAACTTAATAAGTAAATTTTGCATTTTTATTTTGCATATATCGTTTAGCCTTTACAATATTCTTTTTAATTGGTCATCAAACTCATTATAGTAGTATACCGCTGTTCAAAACTCATAAATCGATGGACAAAAAACAAAATCAGGGTAACAAACTAAAACTGAGGGAAACGCACTAAATATACGAGTGAAAAAACGACACAACATTTCACTTTGAATCAGTAAATGCAATCCATTTTATCAGATTCTCAATGTAAGGAAAATACAGTTTTCAGAATTTGTGTATGAAAACAAATACAGCCATAAATATGATTCCAGTAGAAATCAAAGTCTGACCAGTGCAAATAACAAAGTCAAATGATAAATCATCATACTTCAGACAGTAAGTTGTGTCAACGGGTCTCTTCATGTCTTGTTCGTGCAAAACCAATTGGTGAATTTCTTGTATTCTTGACATTGAACAATTAAAGATCCTAATGTGGAATAACAAAACCGTCTATTTACGGATAGTCAATGTTGTTTAACCTCTTCCTCTAGCTAGTTGTAGCGTATTCTAGTAGAACATCAGATAGAGAAAAGTTTTGTCGTTACATGTTGGGTCGTCAGGCTACTGCATGTGAAATGTATGGGTTTATTGACAACGGTCAAACGATCACTCATTGGTATCGAATTGACGGTTATTTTTTTTCTAGATCCTTTATACCAGTAAGCTTGTCCTTAAAATATATTTGAGCTATAATGAAATGATATTGGATACTTTTACAAAAGAAAAGTAATGCAAGTACTAACCCGAACAATCTTCAGCATTTGTAGAACCCATTCCTAACGTACTTCTACCCTCTGGACAGTTGTGACATTTTTTAGATCCCGTGTTATCCTGGTACGAGCCAACATCGCATAAATTACAATTACCACTATCCTCGTATTTCCCCTTACTACATGGAACTATAATGATAATATATAGATAGCTGCATATACAATGTTTTAACTTAAATATTTCACCGTCAAATTTAAACAAATTAACACTTCAAAGTCGAATATTACGAACAACGTGAACGATTAAAGATTTCAAAGTTTCATTCTGATAAATGAAACAAAAGAAATTTAAGGGGCGTAAATTATATAGATATATATCTTAAGGATATGAATTGAAAGTTAGTGGGGAAATATTAAAACATTGAATCATTGATAGATTATAAACCTACTATAAATAAAGGCAACAGTAGTATACCGCTGTTCAAAACTCATAAATCCATGGACAAAAAACAAAATCGGGGCAACAAACCAAAACCGAGGGAAACGCATTAAATATAAGAGGAGAACAACGACACAACACCGAAACGCAACAGCACACAGAAACAGACCAAGCAACAGACAATACACCACGAGAATAACAAATATAACATCAAAACCAAATACATGAATATGGGATAGACAAGTACCGCGTCATGTCTTATCTAAATAATAAGAGAAAACAGAAACGACTCAACGTTAAAATGCAACACACACACAGAAACGAACAATATTATAACAATGGCCATCTTCCTGACTTGGTACAGGACACTTTTAAAGGGGAATAAAAGTGAACAATAAATAAAATATAAATACCACAACGATAATCAACTGGCACCATTCCTGATTCACATACAACTGTGTCTTCCACACTCAGGCTATTAGGATCAATAGGATAGACAACATTTTCTATTTTACTGTCTAAAAGCTTTTCTGATGTTTGATTGACCATGGATTCAAATGCATGTAGAAGCATATGATGACATTTCTCTGATCCATCTATTGATGATCGATAAAATTCATAATTACAATTTGAAGGCATTTTCATGTTATTGGTTAAAAGACAAAAACCTACGACGCTTTTTTTATATTCTGTCTAAAATGTCTGCAGTAATAATGATTGATCATAGCTTAAAGTTGTAGTCAAATAAAAAGTTTTTTTTAATTGTCACAAAATACTGTCGACAATTATATGCTGGCGTGCATAGTTTAATTGAAAGAGCATGAACGTTTGCTTAAGAATGAAAAAATTAGTATGTCACATATCACACCAATCACAGCAGATCTATAAAAGATCCAAATTTTGCTCACGTTAAAATATCCCTGCCAGTGTGTACCAAAACATTTAAATCTCTCCCGTTAGGCCCATATGTAGGCACATTGCAGATGCAAAGATGAAATCAGAATAAATCATAATTCATGAGTAACATATTAAATCTGAGGAAGTAAATAGTTCACAAAATTAAACTGAAATAAATAGCAAATAATAATGTAACAAATGTACATAAATTAGATCAGATAGTATCCTACTGTATTATACTAACTTATATTTTTGTGTTGGTAAAAATACACGAGTGTCTCTGTTGGATTCACGATTTTTTTGGTTAAGCGTATCACGGTTTGAATGTACATGATAGCAACACCTCTGTCTTGTGTTTATTCATAATAATGGCTTACAATAAATAAATATACAAAGTATATCTGTTATATCTTACATCTCTTTGAGTCACATTCATACTCTATATTAAAGCCCGCCTCTACGTTTGTCAGCTCTGTTTTCTCCCGACTGTATCCAGTGCAGTTTGTAATTTCAAGTTCTGAGACTTTACATGTTCTATTAATTATGCATTCTGTTTTCTCTGATGCAGCATTCACGACATTATTTATAACAGACGAAGCGTCCTCACTGCTTGCTGATAGATCACATATTAGGTTACTATAATTTGCCGTATATCGTATTTTCAATGTTGATGCATTCTTTAATTCTAAAGAAAAGAGATGGCTATAATAAGTTCTCACATTTACAGATGGTTTTTGTTTGTCTTGTTTGAGAAAACAAACAAGTTTATATTTTTATTTTTAGTGAATTCAAAAATAAGAACTACATATGATGTACAAGTCACGAGAAAGATAATATGTGACAATAAAAAAATAATTCAAACCTCGTAAAGTATAAAAAACAGACAGACAACAGATTTCAGCTTTCTAATTATAAATGTAACATTTTTCGATTCTTTTTAAAGTTCATGCAGTTCCTTATTTTTATTTTGTTTTCAGAAACAAGATTTGAATTACAGTAGACATGGTTGGTCAGAACCCAGCATATCTACAACGAAACATGTAACGAAAGATACCATGAAGATGTATATGTAAATATTAAGGTTCTGTTGAGGGTTATTGACTATCTGAACGCTTAAATTTCTTGATGGGGTCAACCATTTGAACGTTTAGCGAAAATCATCATTAATTGGTTGACAGTTCTAAATTATTTAGGGTAAATATAGCTATGGATATATCATTTATCACGTTAATACGTCTCGGTTATTGTATAGAAAGGTATATACTATGCAAATAAGAGCGCGGGGCTGTGCCCCAAGCTCTTATTTTCATAGTATATACCTTTCTATAAAATATCCAATTTAGCACATATTTATAACTTGAGTAATCCTGTAATTAGGTAGCACTCCACAGTTAGGTGTGTAGTTTCGCATTTTGGCCCCTTAGCCCTGTGGATTTTTTCTGGCCCTGTGGATTTTTCAAATATGACAGCTAGTGTGCAATAAAATTCATTTTTGGATAGCTGAGTATTAAAATAGCCTTTGTATTGGGTTTATATGATCATCAAGGCTATGTAATGTATGTAATATAGGCTGTTTTCTGTATGGCAGTCCGTATTTGCATGTCCATACCATACATTGGTCCGGCAATTATTGCAATGTTTTTTTCCAACTTTTTATCGCACGAACTTTGTGATTGGATTTTATGAAAAAATGAGGCGAAAGACACCCATTTTTTATTTGATCATTAGGAAGATTTAAGAAAACAGTTTCAAAAAAGGTATCACTCAAAGGCATTGAAATTCTAGTTTGATCCAAATTTTGGGGGGATATATGACATGTTCACCCCCCTTTTTACAATATTTTATGGTAAATAAATGCAGAATGTTGCCATGGATACTCATAAAAGGAATTAATTTTCATCCTTTTAACTTTTGAAAATTGAATCTATGGAAGATACTGATTACATACATATGCACATGTACAACACAAACAGTTAGATTAATGTATTAGCAATCCAGGAATAGGAGATGATAAAACATTTTGGGGCTCATTTTTGATTTTATTTTCTAACTGTGGAGTGCTACCTTAGTCTTTTATTGATATGTTTTGGCTGACTGGATGTAGCTCATTTACATAGTTTTGAAAATCTACTCACTATAATATCTTTTCAAAAGGCGCTTGACTTTAGAATGTAAAGAAGGTAGCTGCTGGTGTAAGTATTTTTATTGATATAAAGCGTTGTTTTACTACACATGTACTTATTTTCATGGAAAGATGACAAAATGAATTGACCAAGACCAGACAATTCTTAAATTGCAGTGAAAGCTTTCCCGTACGAAATTATAAGGCGTATAACGCCTGGAAATAAGGCGTAAACCAGGCGTAAGTGGTAGTTACGTGTCTAGATCCAAGCGTAAGGGAACAGGAAACGTAAATTTGTAGTCCTTACGGGCGTAGAAAAAAGCAGTACACCTGGCGTAAATTGAAATAAGCAAGGCGTAAGTTTTCTTATAGGCGTAAATTGAAATAAGCAAGGCGTACATTTTCTTACGGGTGAAATAAAAATACCCATAATGCTTTGTTTAGAGGATCATGGGATTTTTTTTCAACATTTGGCTCTTTGGTTTAAGTTTGCAAGAGTTGGACACATGGCAGCTTCATAAATTCAGGGAAAATTTGCTTGTTATGTGCTTTTTGGAAGAATCTGAAATTGGAAATACTGAATCAAATAAATAAATGAAAATTGTGAAATAAAAGGAAAGAAGTAATACAGGGTTTAATAATTATAATGTGAGTATAACTTAGTTATTAAGTATTATGTTCTATCAGAATTTTTGAAATCCCAAAACCTTTATCCTTGGATAATAACATTAAAATCTTTTACTTTAAGGTAAATTGCAGTATTATCATTTATATTTTAGATCAAATGACAATAATTTTTAAAACAACTTAGTTAAAATGCTAATTTTATTTCAAGCAAAAAATATTGTCATAATTCTTATTTAAACTAGAGCTTATTTGAGCCATTGTCTGCATAAAATATATCTATTTCTATATAAGCTTCTTCAATGGTTAATATTTCAAGTTTTTTGTCAAACAATAAAAAATAAAAGCAACAGCATAGGAGTATGTATCAAATACACAAAAATACACAGTAAGGTTAATACTCTGAACTAAAATAAGTGTAGTATTATGTATAGATATGACGCCTGGTTTATTTATTGACCAGGCGTACTCATTTGCATATTACGCCTATTTTTGTGTGAACCAGGCATACTCATTTAAATATTACGCCTAATTTTACGCCTGGTTTACGCCTTAGTTACGCCTAGTTTACGCCTGGTTGACGCCTGGTTGACGCCTGGACATGTATTTTGTAGACACTGCAATGTCACCAGGATAAAGTATGATTTTTACGCCTGGTTTCCGTGTCATAGACGGGCGTCACAGTTCGTACAGGTTACATTCTTGAAAACATTTTTTAAAATCTAATAAAACCTAAAACTATCTTGAAAATGCGTTTGAATGAGTATAAACAGTTGGACCCCCCCTACCACATCTTTGGATGAAAACCGTTTTAAAATGGCTGGATCTGCCCCTGGCATGTACCCATAGGTAGTCAAGTAAATAGTTTATATGCATGAAATATTTGTCACTAGACATTAGGCAACCAATTATCGACCAATTTATGACTAAATATATCAAATTGCTTTATTAATAATTTCCCTTTAAAAGATTCACGGTTGACTCTTTTTGTGTACAAAGTAATTGCATGGAAGATAACGGATTACAAATTTCAGATTGAGTCGTACTTTAATCAAGGTATAAAGCACCATAATTATTACTCTTTATTTTAATGAAAGAAACTCTTTTAATTGTCAAAACAAAATTTAGATCAAAAGATTGATTTGTAGGATGTTAAAAATCTGTTTGAAAACTAATTACAAACTATTTAGTTAATTTGGAACACAGAATTTATTTCAAAATAGCCAGAATCAATTTTTGTTCTAATATCTTGATTACAATACAATGAAATCTTACCCTTGTGTTCATTCATGCGTAGTTACTTAGTACACGGGAAAAGTATGTACTATGAAAATTAGAAGGCAAATTCAAGCAATTTGATTGGACGAGAAGTTGTAAGTATGTGCTAAATGTAAGCTAACGTTTGATCAACAGATGAAAGCGTGCTGAACAGTAACACACATCCTAAATAAGTATAATAGTATGATCAAAGTTTATGTACGCACCACCATCACACTTTAATTACAAACATCACACAATCATGATGAAGTCCTACATATAACTTTAATGTTACTGTTATTTATTCCTGCTAAAGGCTGATATATGCTCACCTGTGCAAGACGGTAAACGTGCTAAAGGATTTTCAACTGTCTGGATATCCCACTGATGTAAAGTATCAGGACCACACAAGTAAAAATCTTTTGGATCATGATCAAACTCAAACCCAGGATAACAACTTAATGTACAGTTTATTGTATCTGTGACTGTATCGTTATCGCAGAAAAGAAATGTATTTTCCGGTTCAAGCAGCTGGGTGCAAACTAAAACAAAATGACTACAGTTAACGTTTTTTACATTATATTAACTTACAACCTTATGAAGATGTCCATTCTTAAACTGTTCATTTATAAATGTCTTGTTACACATCTTTTATTGATATTACAAATTTAAAATATAATAAATACAATATTAATGCAAATGCAAAATAATAAAGATTGTGTTCTTTTGTCGTCTGAAACTTAAAAAAAAAAATGAAATTGTTATCCACCTTCTTGTATTTCATTCGGTTGATTTAAAATGGATCCGAAAAAAAATATTCCTGTTATAGTTTTGAAAAATAAACTTACCTAAACATTCTTCGTCCATACACGTTTCGTATTCCGTGTGATTTCCTATGCAGTAACTACCACCATTGTCAGGAGTAGGGCTGTTGCAATATCGCATTCTTGCCATTGTTCCATTGCCACAGGTAAGAGAGCAAGAAGACCAATTTCCCCAATCACCCCATTCACCATCAACTTAAATAAATAATAAGTCAAGGGATATCTATACATAAGAATCCTTGTATACATGTAGTACTTAGGTGGTACAATTGTCTAGCTTTGATGTTTGAATTGGCAGAATAACAGATTTGCTATTTCTAATACATTTTTCGAAACATCTTTAATTTTCAATTTTGTTCTCATATCATGAACAACAAATTCATATATTTTGTAAAATATTATTTACGAACTCCTTGAAATCAAATTATCATATTAACCTGTGTTTGATTTTGAGTGTGACTACGTTCTGGGGAGAAACACATTGATAATGCAGTCCAATACACTCCCCATGGAAACAAGAGTATAATTGTAATAAAAGTGAATACGAAAGAGCACCCAATATACATTTTATAACTATTTTCAACACTGGGTTAATGCCACTGCTGGAAGACGTATCGTTCCCGATGGTATCACCAGGCTAGTAGTCAGCACTACGGTTCCGATATGAATATCAATTATATGGTTATTGTTATAAATTTCCAATTTTCAAAGTATAATTTTTTCAAAATTTTCGTATCCTAGACATACATTACCGTAGCCGCATTTGGCACAACTTTTTGAAATTCTTGTTCCTCAATGCTCTCCAATTTATATTTTTTTTTGGCTTGATAACTATTCTGATCTGAGCGTCACTGGTGTGTCTTATGAAGACGAAACGCACATCTGGCGATTCAAATTATAAGACTGGTTTGTTTAATAACTATAACAGTTACTTATGTTTTTCCCAACCTTACCAGACAGCCTCTTGAAAGATAAAATTGAACCAAGTCTGCTACCAGAGAAAATTAAACTACAACGTGGTTTCACGGCAAAAGCATCATCACTAAATACAGCGGTTTTTTGTTACACAAATAACAGTCTGATTGTAGGAACTTGTAAGAGAACTTTTTCCATTTCCTCTTGATAATAAGGCCTTTGATAAGTTAAAATAGAATTACTTTTAATTAATTCAAATCATGATGAAATTTGTGTTGAAATTTTGGTACTTCTATGTAAATTATATAGAAATATGTCCCAAATGAAATAGAATGAAGACTTTCTGGTGAAACGAAAGGAAACCCAGGTGTATGTCTGGTATCTAAATTGTCAACCGTTCTGTATAAGATATATAATAACAACCATTCAAAGCACAGGAAGTATCTAACATTGGATTTAAATAGAAAACATAAAACATAAAATTAATGACCTCAGCGTGAGTGGAAAACATAGCCGTATTGGCTGAAAACAAACATGTAGTGCAAGCATAATTTGGTATTGTAGTAAACTGTACAAAATAAGGTTTAGTAGGTATAAACTTTACGTAATCAGATTGGTTTCTAGCACAAAATGCTAGAGGATTTTTTTTCATTTCACGATGAGATAGTAACCCGAAAAAGAGGAAAACATCTATAACTGGTGAGAAATAGTAACAAGATCGATTAAATATGTATATGCTTTACTTAATCCAGTTCTGCATGCCAAAAACAAATGATACGATTTTGAAATCATATGTTTTACAAATAATAATTTATTAAAAACATAATTTGAATTATTAAAAAATGACACATTTAAAAAGATTCGAAAGTGTCTTTATTGTCAATCTTTTACAATTTTTTACAAACAGGAGCTATAACTATCGCCATAACAATCCAACAAAGTCCAAATGAAGTTGATTAACGTATCGGATGGTGGATATACGGCCTAAGTCGAATATGTTATATAAATAAGTAAGTGTGCGATATGTGTAAATTTACAGTCTTAGTTAAACGGTAACATTAGGGTTATTCTGGAAGGGAAGAAAATAAAATTTAAGATATCGATTGGGATCTTCCTTTTATCATCCACACAAAACAATTATTTTGAGGCCTTTTATATATAGTTTAAATTTACAGTATTGAGTTTTCCATTGTTGGAGATCTATTAGTGGTTAACGTCTGTGTCTATTGGTCTCTTGTGGAGAGTTAAAACTATGGAATGACAACAATATTTTATTGAACATCGAAAGAAAGTTTTCTACCGTGAACCCCAACCTAATGTAAACATTACATGAGAACTTTAGATTGCATGTTTGAGTTATTGTACGGACTAAAGGACCACAAAACGCCCAGTCTTCGAATGTTGTATAAAATAAAGAGGTAAATAATAAATACAACCCGAAATTGAAATTTAAAAACGACAACCAAATAGATTTTGTTTTACTTACTAACATCTTAAAAAACCCTGACGTCATGAAAGTACGAAATGCATTATGAAATATAGTTATTCCAGGCTTAATTCAGCAAACTATTTGATAGTTATCCTCATTACCAAGTGGTAACTGTTGTATATATCTATATAACAAACCTTTTTTAATTTCGCACAATTTTCCCGTAAATCCAGGTTCACATTCACAGTCGTAAGAGGCTGCCCCGTCAATACATGTACCGTTGTTGTCGCATGCATTATTATCACAATCATTAATGTTATTTTCACAATTATCTCCGTAAAAACCATAAAAACATTGGCAGGAAAAGCCCTTTAGTTCGTCGGCACAGTTACCATTTACACATGGACTGGAATCGCATTCATTAGTATCTATAAAAAAAGGTAGTCAACAAAAATAAGTTTCCCAGTCAACATACTTTATGCGGTATTGGCTTTGCTTATTGTTGAAGGCTGTACGGTATAGTTGATAATGAATGTGACATTTTGGTCTCTTGTGGACAGTTGTCTCATTGGCAATCATACCACATCTTCTTTTTTATATTGACTGTAAATATTGTGCTCGTTTACTTTATTCATTCAACAGTTATAAAACCAAGTTGTCGTTTAAAAAATTATTTTGTTATCTTTACCAAGTTGCCGTTTACAAATTTATTTCATTATCTTTACTATAGTGCTTCTGCTGCTTTTTTGCTAATTTTAGAAACTTAATGTGCTTTTAATATCCTTTTTATGTGCAAACCATTTCGTTTGTGCTTTGTGTTTTTATCTCATAATTGCATGCATCGGTATGTGTTAATCTTGTAAGATGCTTAAAGAACTTTTGTGCTGCGTGTTTATATACTGATTGAACTCTTGCTTTATATGTTTAATGTTGTGTGCATGACTATGTTTTGTTTTATTTGTGTTATGTCGGTTTTAAAAGCTCTTCAGAGCTTATGTGTGTAATTGCTTGCTTATACCGACTCTTAATAAAACTTTATATCTTATGTCTTATGTTTCCATTTAACAGTTAAATAAGCTTCAATTATTAATCGCATGTGATACGTTAATTATATGTCATTGATAAACTAGAAATTAATGTAAAAAAGCTTCGTAGAGAGAAAATCCCGCATGGGGGAGGCGTTCCTCTGCTGGTGCCTAAATATAAATTTCTACTTGTTCAGTGAACACAGACATCATACTAAAATCCATAACATATAAATGAATTAAAATTAAAAAAAAACATTCAAAGCTAACACACCAGAGTCTTCGGACTTTGAACAGGCGCAAAAAATGCGGCTGGGTTGAACTTCTTTTGTAAGATCTCAACTTCTTTGTAAGATCTCAACGCACTCCCTACACATCTATAATGTAGAATTAAAGAACACACAGCATTACGCACAGTTAAACCATTTAGAATTTTAGTTAGGGTGTCGAAACTACATATTGTCTTCTAGATTACTGTTGGTTATATGTGTAATAATACAATCCTCCCAATTTCGAGTATCCTACAATAAAGCAATTTTACTTTTCAAATTTTAAGATTGCTCAAGTTTGTTCAAATAATTACCGTCACAATCACTAGGAACATCAATGAAAATGTCTTGTGCCCCAAGTTCTTCAAAATCTTTCCAACTTAGAATGTTTCCCATTGCATTGTTCGTACATGATTTGAATTGCAACAGCTCTGAGTCTTTGTCAAATATATTCAGCTGCGAAATACGTCCTGTGAATCCTCCGCCTTACACAATTAGACAAATTAAATGTTCAACAGAATTTTCGTTCTTCAATAAACACAATATAATAAATATAAAAATTACTTGTTTTTTATTCTTTGTTTTACCTAACAAGATAGCAGTGACCTATTTCTCACTAATGCTACCCACACTGTAGATCAACAGGATGTTGATGACCGATCGAAATTCAAAATACATGACATGGTTAAGCATTTTCACATGAAGATTGAGCACAAATTTCAGAAAGTAATGATTTGTAGTTTGAAGAAAAAATGCAAAGCATATTTCATTCATAGATATAAAAGGATGTGGAATGGGTGCGAATGAGACAACCCTCCATCCAAGTCACATTTTATAAAAGTAAACAATTGTAAGTCAAAGTATGGTCTTCAACACGTAGCTTTGGCTCACATCGATCAGCAAGCTATAACTGGACCTAAAGATTACTAGTGTTAAAAAATCTAAACAGGAAAATCAACGATCTTATCTAAATACAAAATGAGAAAGAGAAACAACATTGATGAACCACATTAACATAGACCGCCACCGGTAACCCATATTTATTTTGCTCAATTTATTAATGACTATTTAACGGCGGCATACTATTGTTGCCTTTATAAATGTCTGTGCGTGTAAAATATTATTTGAAAACACCAGAAATAAATTACGCGAAAGGCACGGTCACGTATTAGTTGAGGTCCCTTGCATTGTTTATCAGCTTGATAATTACTGTATGGATGGTTTACATATGTAAGAATCATGGTATCGATGGTAAGTATATGATAAACATACTTACCAACTGTAATACTTCCGTGTTGTTCTTTTAACGATATTTCGTGATTAATACTTATACTTTCACCATCAATATTCATCAATAGCTCGGTCTCAGACATTTTAAGCATAAAGGTATACCATATTCTCATTAATAATTTTGATGAGGTTCTTTTTTCACTCCTGTAAATATCGATAATATTAATAGAAAAATAAATAATAAGACAACTTCTTGATTCAATCGCAGCTTTCCATCCAAAATATGTGACATCAGATGAAGATTTGCCGACTATTAAAACATGTATTACAAGGACACTTTTTATGAAGATGATGAATCTGCATTGGTGAGTTGATACGTATTTTATCTTTTGATTATAATTGTTATTTGTAAATTGTATGTCTTTTTTATTGTTTTATTGTCATCTATACTCTTAATGTCGGTAACACTATGTCTTTAATTTCAGCATTGTCATGAATACTATCAATGTGCTTATAGTTTGCCATTCAGCTTAAAACTGGAGTATAATGTTTGTATGAGTAGTGAAATAGTTTAGGTCTTCAGCGCTTTCATCACAATAGAACCAATGTCTATAAAACTATACACATAGATCTTACCCATTATAAGAAAGGACTATGTGGTTGTCTTTTAAAGAAAGTTTCATGTTTTGCACTCCGAATATCTTTAATTCAATCAAATTATTTTCGGTGCGAGTTTTTTCGATACTGATCCAGAGTTTGATGATTATATTCGCTTTGGACGTTGTTAAGAATGTTTTGCTGAAAGATGCGTTGGTTGAACTTAAAAAAGCGTCAAATTCTGAAAATAAAACATGCATACAAAATTAAGTTTTAATAAGCATATATTTTTTTTATTGTACCGTTATGCGAACAATATTAATAGTTATCAACTATACCAGGCTTATAATTTAATACACCAAAGGAGACATACATACTTATTATATTTATAAACATATTAATACTAATTGATGAACTTGACATTTTTATTATGGTTTATGAATTACAGATTCATAGACTTGGAAATATTTGATTTCAAACTTTGAAAGGTCTTGGTTAAGGTCCAAAATCTAATAGGGAAATATTTCAGATGATGATTTAATTTGTTAAAAAGTTGGAAATAAATGAACTATTGTTATATTGTACCTATGCAATATTTGACGTCTGTAGCACCATCTAATTCTGTTGTGGTTGAATAAGGACATATTTTGCATTCATTGCTTCCGTAAATGTCCTGATATGTACCTTTAGGACAAAAGGTACAAGGCGGTATCCCGTCTGCAGACCAGAATCCAGGGCTGCATGCCACTTGAATAGATCCAATTTAATGTTAAACGTGTACAATTCTTTTATTCAGAATGTTCATTTTAATTTTGAGATTTTTTATAAATATAAATAATGTTCGAATTCTAACAGTGGTACTATTGATCTGATTTAGGCAATGTGCAGAAACTTTTTTTTTTAAACATTACCTGAATAACACACGAGAAGTATAAATAGGTTATTCATGTTATACGAGGTGTGTTCTACTGCAAAAATCCATTAAAATATGAACTATCTGACTAATAATTAACCGTCAATGTTTTTTTTATTATTCAACAATATTTTGCATGCTGTTAACAATTAACCTCATTAGTCCAGCGTTTTAGTGAAAGGTTTCTATATTTCTACAGCAAATCAGTGGTTTCTCTCTGATTATCAATATTCATAATTTAACTAACAAATGTGGAAGTTTCAATAAAGTAATGTATAATTTAATAAAATAAATAAAAAATAAACTCATACGCATAAAAAAAAAATTCGAATTTAGCAATTATCAGTTTCAAAAAGTAAATTACCTATATTTATAAGCTATCACATGTATGTATAAAATAAAATTTCAATATACATGTAGTTGTTTGGATTCTAAAGTAAACATGGTAAATTAGTATGTAAATATTTTTTGTATTTTCTTCACTTTTCATCACAAAAGGGAAATAATAATCTCTCACTAATCTAGATCAAAAATCGTTAGAAATCATTGTCCGGTTACAATAAACATAGATAACTGTAACTACAAGGAGAAAGGCATAACTGATAACGTGGATTGAAGACACAAGTAACTGTGTGAGTAATTCGTTTTAAAGATTTATTTTAATAAAGGGGTGCTATGTTTTTTTTTGTTTTATTCCTAATGACATTTTATGCGCGGAAAATGATTATGTTTTAACATTTTATTAACAAATGGCAATACCTTTTATTTGAAAACAGAGTATCCGTTGATTACTTGATGGAACAAAGGGTATATGTAAACAATTAAGAACTGACACGTGTAGAACGCCACATGCTGGGTGTCTGGTATGTTTAGCACGAACTGGCAATTTCAAAGCAAAGAAAAGATTACAAAGAAAGTTCAAGTATCCAATTTTTTTTTGAGAATTCTCAGTACCATATAATGTACTGCACGGAAGGAACGGAAACATAATTTATTTCCTGCAAGCAGAGGCAGTCGTTTTCAGTGCTCTGTTTTCTAAAACACCTCTCCCTAGTTTTCCATGTTGCGGATTTTGAGGTAACATATGTAAATTTGTGGATAGAAAACTAAATTAGACGACTTCCTTCCGTTTAATTTATATAGAATTGAATTCCTTTCATGGTTTTAACCAAATACAAGCTTTTGACTTAAACTTTATTGGTTTTAAAACTAGTTTTTCATCAAAATATAGTGTTTTTGCCTGTGGCTTAATGCACTGAAACATGGAGGACCTCAATGAAAGATTTGTCTGAAGCCGCCACAGTCCCACTCCATCAAAGTTCATCACCAGGTTCTTCTCAAAAGCACTCGTGCACGCCGCAAAAAGCATAATATAGTATCAGACTTCATCGCCATGGACCTTAATATCCCAAAGTCGACTGGCTTGGAACTGCAAAATTAATTCTTGCGTCTTGGGGATCGGTCATTCTGCGCTCACACAATTTTTCTGTAATGTGTCCATTACTTTTGGTCCTACCAAACAATATGAAAATTTATCGTGAAAACGTATATAGCCCGTTTTCAAAAACATCTTTGTTGTTTCCCGATACCACATTTCCCATGTTATTCTTTTTGACATAAAACTAACAAAAGAGAAGAAATTATTGTCGAAGGGAATTAATTTTCTTCTACCATTTGGAAGAAAAGAAAGAAAATCAGCAGCAACATTTAGTTTTCTTTTAAGGTTTTGAATATCTGTTTTTGAAATCGCTAAGAAAAGTAGTGTCATTGTCTTCGTGTCTCCTTGAAGATGTATTGTTATTGAATGATACATATACCGGCGAGTGTTTCACTTGGGAGAGTAATTGAATTAGTTTTGGGTTGAGTACTTTTTGTGGTGTGCATTAGTGCTTTTGAGAGGAACTTGGTTATTAACTTTGATGGAGTGGGACTGTTAGTGGCTTTGGGCAAATCTTTGATGGAGGTCGCTCTGTGATTTTCTTTCATGTTTCGGTGCATTGAGACACAGACATGACTTTTCTGACCATGATAGTAACTGAAAAGGAAAAGAAATCATTTTTCAGTTGTAAAACAAATTATTTTGAGTCAACTTTTTTTTATTAGTTCAACAGCACATGTCTTATAAGACCGAAAAACAGGAAAAATAAAGTACAGTAAGTTTGTAATGTGTATTATGATATTGTAGATGTGTTTGAACTTAAAAGTATCAGATAAAGACCGATTTATCTGCAAATCTATTCTATATTTTATTTAAAGCCTCTACCAATTGAGACGCAAAATATGACAACCCGAGCGACACTAAATATTTTAATGAATAACTAGTTTCAAAACCAATAAATTCTAAGAAAGAAGCTGGTATTTCGTTACATGCCATGACAGGAATAAAATTCTTTATAAATGATTCGAGAGGACGTCGTCTAAACTAGTTTTCTATCCAAATTATCAATGAAAATAATTATCTTCACACTGCTTTATGCCTTGAAGCATCTTCCATTGAAACATGAAACCGTTCGGCTTGATTCCTCGAAAGATAACTACATACAGGTATATAATGTAGGAATAATCAGTATTATGTATTAAGAAAAACCAAAACCAATTGAACTATCACTTTTTTTGAAAATATTAATATAATTAAGCGAACTCAGAATGGAACGAACGATTGTCGATAACATTTAAACAATCACTTCCATGCAATAAGATATAGAAGATCTTATAAAAATTTTTGGACTATGTTAACATGAACTTTTAAATCTTTTTGCTTTTGTTTTTGAAATATTTCATTCAAAAAGGTGAAAAAAAAATAAGTCTAAATCGATGACTTCACGTTCGATGACAAGAACATAAATAATTGTGATATTTGGTGATCTGAATAAAAAATCTTACTATTATTCAAGTTTTGTTTTCGAAAAAAGGCAAATAGGCTACTTATTTACATTTTAAAGTCGACATGAAAGTTTACATTTTCACAGAAACTCTTCGACATTGAATTACCTTCACAGTTACTCATATCTGTCGATCCTTCTAAACGTGTAGATGTGCCATTAGGACAGTTTCTGCATGTGAAATGACCTTCATCTGGTTGATATGTTCCACGTGGACATGTGATACAGGTTTTGTCACTCCTCTGATAAAACGTCCCCGGAACACATTTGACTGCAAAATATATTGTTCACTATAATGCAGTTTTAGAAACTTTTTGTATGAGTTAATTTTGGTTTGGTTTTGGAACTTTTTTTTGGCATATTGAATGCACGGCAGTGTACAAAGACTTATCATACTAAGTGTTGCGAGAGTGAATGTCTATTTGTAAATTTAGAAATTATTGCGAAAAAGGTGATAGGGGTTATGGTTGCATTTAAAGAATTTCAAAATTTTGAATCTTGAATTTAAAACGATTTTTCTCAATATCGCAAACATGAAAACCGCATATAGTCTAAACTGACAAAATCACAATAATAAATGCACGCAATAATTTCTGTACTATCCACACAATATGTGTTACGTCAAGTGATTTGTAGTACTTTGTCTAGCATGTGTTCACTCATATTGGTTGTAAACTGTATATTATCTACTGAATGCTGAAAAAATACTGCAAAAAACACAACCACAATTTGTAAACAGAATCACACTTTATCGATTTGCTTAAAGACTGGAAATATTTTATCTTTTCTGTGTGAAGTTGTTTGACATCGGTTCAGATCAAATTCGAAAAAGTTCAATAATATCAGTTATATGTTCAGATAAGCTATGAATCAATTGACAATGCATTAGCAGATGATATAGACTCCGGTTGATAGTGAGTAATTATATGCCGTATTGTTGATGTTAATTTCCCTTTTGTTTTTATGCGTACATAACTGTACAATAAACGCCTTTCTTGAAAAAATGTCGTTGACATTTTTCAGTGTTTGAAAAGTTTACTTAAATGACTTCTGATTGTTAAAGTAGATGAAGGAAACGATGCTGTTAATGTAAATGTGATGTTTGCTATTAAACATAGTTATTATAAATTAATACCACAGCCTTGTCGATTCAGAGTTAAAACAGTTCCTCTATCACATTCAATTTCCAAAGTATGATACGTGAGATCTGTGGCATGTAAAGTACTATTGTTGTCCAGATCAATACTTATTCTGCCACTATGAATTGCTTTTTTAAGTCGTTGAACTGCAAAGTATTGTTGTTGTGTCAAATTAGCAAATATTTCACCTTCACCATCGAACGGAGCATCTATGTGTATGTAAAAGCTGATAGATAGAGTAGTTGACCTTTTCCTTGTTAAGCCACCACAGCGCACCTGCAGGTTACAATAAACCTTAAGATTTTATGGTCGCAGCCATTTTATGAGCATAACATAGTATTCCGAATTAAGAGTCTGGCTTTTTCTGATTGGTGGATATGTGCGCCAGTTATTATTTTTATTATTACTTTCTGCACTCTGCTTTATACAAAAGGCAAACAAATTATTTTCCTTAGCCCTTAAGGAACTGAGAAGCCATTTCAACGTTAGGACGAGACACGTATTTTTAAGTGCAAAATTGATAGGCATTGGAGATAAGTACCAACTACGGTAAGAAATGCAACGCGAACCTGTTTTGGACCAAATCATAGTTTTAATAAATTTTCATTAATTCCAGCAAGGTTTCGTTAAAAAAATTAACTTTCTGTATCTCGAAAAAGGCTACCATTGTCGACTTTAAAGAAATCAATTGTTGATTTCAATCTGCTAAGAGGTATATGTCACAACACGTTATAAGTAACCAATGTATATTTAATCGCCACTGATTGGTTGGTGATTTCTTTACACCACACCACATCAGCACAAAAAGGATTCGATATCTACCGCGAACAATGAGTTCACGTTTGATATTTAGAATATAAAAAATAATGATATTCAAAAAGACCATTATACATCTTCTTTATTATCTGTTTCGTTTTCTTGCTGTATTGCTTCTTAAGTTTTGGAGTTCGCTCTTAAAACAAGCCATAGCACACCTGAAATTGGGATTTTTTCCCCCTGATTATGTTACTCAGAGTCAACAAGTGTTAATTCTCTTCATTATGAGTCCCACTATACAGCGCAGCATTCAATATTCATCACCTAGTTTCAAATATTATTTTCCCTTTCGTGTTATGAGTTTTTAATATTATGAAAGTACAACAAAAGGCAATAATGAATTTTATAGTTTTACTTGATTACCTGAATATTTGAAGGTATGCACTTGTTGATTTCATGCAAACAGCCCTCCTTAAAGCCGGACGTTTTCCAAGTATCAATAAACTTTTGTTGAATATTATTTACTACATCTGAATCATAGCAGTTGCCGGTGAATTTAAAATCAACGTTTAAGAGATATTGAACACCTTTTGAGTTTGACATTTCTGTAAAATAAAATATCTCATGGAAACAATAGTACAAACGTTCTCAAACCCGTTTGAAGTTTTATATTGATATACACCGCCTTCAACGCGGTGAAATACAATGAAACTCGTTTGGTAGCATTCAATAAAAATACGAAGCAACGACGGTTGTTAAATTAATGTTTGATTAATGTTCATTTCACAACCTAAAGGTTCGTTAGTTTCTTATATTTATCACGGCAAATTTCAATTACGTTAACACAAAAAATGATCTTTCTTTTAATAGTAGGACTATTTTGTTTGTTACATTGTAAGACAAATCAACGAATTTGTAAAGTTGTTGTTTTCTTTCTTTTAACACAAAATTGACATTTCGAATGAGATACTTTTTTATGAATTCAAATTTGAGATAAACACAATTTGGATTTCACATTTACTATTTGATACGTTTATCCAATTACAGTAAATAATAACAAAATGTCTTTTGGATATTCCAGACTAGCGACATTACTTGTTTACGATTTATGCTCACCTTTTAGAAACGATGATATACGATTCTTATTATATTATTAATTTGTATATGAAGTTTGGAGTCGTTTGTTGCTTCTATTTTGACATATAATGTTCAATATCCAACCGGCTTCTTTCTCAGTTAAAATATTAACAATCCGAACATTCGATAACAAAGCAATTAATAAAACGAGATGTAGGAAATCGTTTTTGACACCCTTGAAATAATGACAACTAACGATGTTTTCAATTTTTCAAATGATCTTTTAATATGTAAATAGTTAATAAAGGTACAATGATTATAATTTAGTACGCCAGATGCGCGTTTCGTAAATCACAATTAAAACTTTATTATTATTGTAGATTTTTATCGATTAAATGCAGTCAAAGAAGTACTATTAAAACATAATATTACAAAAACCAACTGACATTTAAGCAACATTTGAAAATATAAATATATGTAATCAGGTAAAAGTTAAAACGAATATCTATCGAAACGTTTTGTTTTTCAAAACGTACATAGAACTCAAAGCGCCAGCATGGTATTCAAAATATACTCTAAATTATCCAAAGACCTTATAAATAACATTGAGACGTTTAATGACATTAACATTTGGTCAGCAGTCACACTTGGTAAATTTACATATGCTAACGAAAATATAATTATAAATTCCATATGTAAAGAGGGATAGGTTTTACTCATTGTTGAATGCCGTATGGTGATCTATAATTGTTAGTTCCCGTGTCATTTGGTAATTTTTAAGAGTTGTCTCATTGCACGCATTAGATATTTTCTTATTTTTATATTAATTGTCAATTTGGCCTTTTATCCTTTTTTGGCTTCGAGCGTCACTGATGAGTCTTTTGTAGACAAAACGCGCGTGTGGCGAAAATCCGAACTCAATCCTGGTATCTATGATGATTTATTTTACAATCACAAAAATTGTAGTTTGTACAGAATTGTGGTAAAAGTTAACTGTGTACATGTATTTCATTGGCAAAAAAGTTAAGAACTTTGGTCCTCAATGCTCTTCAACTTCGTACTTTATTTGGCCTTTTTACCTATTTTGGCTTCCAGCGTCACTGACGAGTCTTTTGTAGACAAAACGTCGAGCGTAAATACAAAATTAAATCCGGGTATCTATGATGAGCTTATTTGCGATCACAAAAATTGTAATTTGCACAGAATTGTTGTGAAAGTTATCTGTGTACATGTATATCATAAACAGCTTAACATAAATAAATGATGCAATGCACAGTCTTTTGTTCCACATATTTCTGTCATAATTCAATGGCTCAATAATACCGCCTATAAAAAACATTATAAGAACACAACTTTTTATGGATGTGATTTTGGTATAAAGAGAACAATAAAAGCAGAATTTTAACAGACAGGTGTCCTTATTCCGGGTTAAGGACAATAGAATAACACTAAATGTGAGGTTGAAGTGTCAAAAACGTTTCAAATTATAATTGTAACTTTTTGCATCGTGGACACAATATATACAATGTATATAGATACTAAACATGTCTTGAGGAATGTATCAAGTGTTATCGTCAGGTGCAAAGAATGTATCACTATCCACCCCCAAAAAATAAATCTTTCAACAATATAATAAACAACCAAAAAAATAAAAGCAAAATGCCTCTATGTAGTGGCAAAGCGTGCTGAAATTGCTCTCGAGACTAGCCATGAATAGTTCACTCAATCTAAGTGCAATGTTGTTATCGAATACAATGCAATTTCGCATAATAAAAAAAGAATAGTACTGTGCAAACATTTGCAAAACATAAGAAATGTAGATACAAACTTGCACAATTTGGTACAGTCGCAGATGGGTTCCATTTGCCTGTTTGTCCGCATATAAACATGCCGTTAACAGCAATCCCTACACCTATCGGTACGTCATACTTGTGTTGACAAAACATATGACAAAATGATCCACCAAGCCAATAATCGCAAGCAATTGCTCCGTTATCGGGAGCCCTTAGTTTTTCTCTACATCGTTTTGCATCTATAATATAAATCATTTGCACATAATATTGCGTCATTGTACAAATACCAAGTTATTGGTATATTGTCCGAGTTGTGTATTACGTGCTATCAATGACTACAGAAACGGTCATTTTGATAATGTATTTTTTAAAAGTACCTATGTCTTTTGTTTCTTGATTAAATTTAACTACTATTCTAATTCCTTTCTCCATTTATCATTCATTGCAATAGGCACTAAACGTTCTCAGTGTATGCGAATTAACTCCGGCTCAGCGCATTAACATGTTTGTCGAAATTTGATTAAGTCCTTAATAGGAGAGGGAGTTGCATTATTGATGTGATTTTCCCCCTATTTTGATAATGATAATAGAATTGTTTTTTAAACAAATTTGGTAATGCTCAACCATATATAAATCTGGCACGATTTATTTTCATTTAACACTAATGACTTCATGGACGAAAATTAGAGAACACAATCCTTGACTAGAGTAAGTCTGTCGATTAAAGGATATGTGGTGGTACGCCACGAACAAGCAGTTCAACAACACAAAAGCCTGGAGGGCGAAATACAGCCTGTGACATCAAAGATAGTGCGCAATTTATCATTAACACCCGATTCTTTGAATAACGAGAAAGATTTAGATGATGACAAAGAAACTACAGGCAATGTTTTTAACTTAGCAGTGGATAAAGAAAACTTTCACAAAACACAGATAATGAAATAAAAAGCAATACAGGAAAATTACTATAGTATCAAATAATTGTAAAATAAAACCAAATAAAAAACAAGTATTAAACCGTTCTTAAAAATGATACACCAGCATTGAAATAAATATTACTGAATGTTCTATTTGTCTTCGAAGAAATGTATGAAACAAGTTTGTTACGTACATCAGTTTAAACTATGCGGAAAACAGAACATTGTGTGCATTATAAAGAAAAAAGCTTCACATTGCAATCAAAATTTGGATTAAGTGTAACAAAAATATTCAGAAATGCTGTGGATCTTACCTTGACAAAATGGTTGTTGATTTTGCCATGTCCAGTATCCATAGCCATCCTGGTTATGTCTTTCACAAGTTACATACTTCGTTCCATTTAACACTGCTGAACTACTGCATTTAAATTCACAATTAGAGCCATGACGGGAACCTGCTGTGCAGTTTACAGATGAATCGGCTGTTGGGTATATTGTAGGACAGGTTATCACTGCAAGGAGATGGATAAATATTTTCTAAAAAAGCATTTTTTTGTTCTTTTCTTTGGAATTATTTATAAAGGAATTTATGTTCCTTTCTTCAATTCATATTGTTGACGATAATACAATATAGCATTAAAAGAGTTTCGCCATTGAATACCAAAATTTTTGATGAAATGAGGAATTGTGAGAGAAATAGGCGATTCATTTATGAGACTGTTCATCTTTAAGTAACACATGTAATTTTTCATTATTACGACTCTTGAACGGAACAATATTGAACAATTATTGTATGATTCAACATTTTTTATTCTCAAGGAATTTGTCATTTGGTTTTATTTTTTTCGCACAAAATTGTTTTTTTCCCATGCATATAGTCATTGAAAATTTTCCCAACCTATTTTAAACCACTGATCTAAATGAATAAAATGTGGTTTGAATGTGCTATGAATATCATGCATCTTCTATGTTCGTTTAATACTTCGGTATCATTTCTATCTACAGTCATATATCCTTAAGCATACGCTAGATTGTGCTTAATTTTTACCATTTAAAACTACAATGTCTAATTTATAACCAAACACATACCACATTTCAACAAAGATAGCATTTGTTGGAAGCATATATTTTTGCAGTATACTTGTTATAAGATGAAACAAACGGGTCACAAACTTACTTTTGATAACAAGTTTAATTTTGCAGCCAATTGCTTTGTTTCCAGCAGTATCTACAGCATCGTATGAAATTGTGTATACGCCTCTTTTCAGTCGACTATTTGGGTTGGTTTTAGATGTCAAAACAGGTTGTATATTTTTGCAATGTTATCTGTCACTTGTGGAGATTGAAAAGTTGTTATATGCCCATCGTCAGATCCTCGTCCTGTGTATCCAATCTGAAACCCTAGACACTTCGTGAATTTGGGTGGTTCCGAATCTAATAGTATATATAAAGAGATAAATGCTTCGTATATGGTGTTTCCAGGATTTAGGAAATCAACGTCAATATACTATTCAGAAACAAAACTCTAGAAAATGTTAAATGTTACTTTGCACATTGTGATTCACTCATCGTGCGATCACCGTAATATTTCTATTGATCAAATGTTTATAAAAGACAAAAGGCTTTCATATAATGTTTACACTTTACATTTTCATTGTTTTTATGTGTCCGATGTAATGTGAAATATCAGATTTGAGATTGTTTTTTACTATACTATATATAAAAATATTAATTTTCGCGAACCATTTAGGTCACGGAAATTCCAAAATATGGCATCAGTAAGGAGAGTTGTGCAAATAATGCGAATACACAGAACCCCCATCCAAATTATCTTTAGCTAAAAGTATTCATCATTTTCTATTTTATATGCACTAACAACATTCCATTTTTCTATAATTTCGATTAAAATATTCCAAAATCTGAGTTAAAAAAAGTCAAATGCCCAAAATAAACATTGTCTGATTGGTTGAAGTACTGTGGCGTCAATGATAAGCATAGCAAGCCTCGATGTAAAGCACACGCTTCACATGAATAAGGAGAGTTTTACAAATAATGTGAATACACAGATCCTCCATCCTATTTATATTTTGCTGAAAATGTTGCAATGTTCATCATTTCTGTTTTGATTCTGCTAACAACATTCCATTTTTTCTTTAATTCCGATTTAAATATGTGGAACCCGCAATAAAAATAGATGGCCTCAATGATTTAAACGCAACGCAAAAAATTCCGTTGACCCTGAATTCAACGGATCGATAATAGCATCATCACCATCAACAAAATGTTTACCGTTATCTTTGTGAAATTTCAGTTATATAGTTCTTTAATTAGAGAAATTTTGGTAAGTTTTACTTATTAATGTTAAGGTTCTACTGATGTGCTTCTCTAGACCTTTTTGACGGTCCGTTTTATCCCATTTATCTCAATATTATCTCCGATGACAGTAATGTCAACCCGACCTATTCGTGTCAAAAGTGAAAATCGCATCGATTTATTGAACTAATTTCTTCTTAAACTATGCATGCATTATTTCTGTATTATATGATAACCAATCACATTCACGTTGCATGTTTGCATGAAAATGGTCATGTATTAGTGAATTGTAAGGGCGATGCAACTTGAGGTCAGTGCGCCTTCACGTGACATTATTATTTGTAAACAAATTTAAAACATGCTCCCCGCGTAACACGTGTCTGAATTATCCTTTCAAAGTGTTATGAATCTTTCAATCACTATTTTATGATATATTTCTAGGTTTGCATATCAGTAGTCAAAGTGAATTAAACGTAGTTCTTAGTTGTGTTTTTTTTATATAGAATTAGAAGGTAAATCTACATAAGGGGGTCTCATTGGGGGGGGGGGGGGGGGGGGTAAGTCTGATCCCAGATCCCACTTACTGTTTTGTCAGATTCCCATATCCCGCTTACACTATGTACATGAGCAATTTTCATTTTTTTGTCATTTCCGGGGTCCTGCAGAACCCCATTTCCCGTTTTCATGACACAATAATTTGACTTTCACGTTTCACGCTTACGAAAAATTGTCAATATTGGTCACGCTTAGACCCAATGAGACCCACACACTAGTCAGTATTTAACTTCACCCAAAAAGATGACTCAACTTCCCTCTATATTAAAAACCTGCATACTAATTTAAACAGCATTTGCTCCCCTTGAACACTATTTGGCCCCTTCCGTGTCATTTCCCTTTAAATTTGCTGAAAAGTCATACTTTAAGTCCATTTACAGTAACGGCTAATATTTGATTTTACCATCTTAATTTCAATTTTCATATTGAACACATTTGACCATTCAATATGAGTTCCCATGTATTTTTGTCATATAGACAATATTTTAGACAATATTTTATTCGCACAAACACATTTACATTAAATGGTTATGGCATACAAAATTAAGACAATAAACTTACAATAGTTAAATTGATTTCAATTATATTAGAGTGACAGTGGTATTCACAGCAAAGAAGAAAAAAGGCTATAAATATCAACAGTTAACACATTATTAATGTTCATGAACAATTGAAAAAAGTACACAAACAAAAATTAGGTTGGCAATGCATATTAAAAAAAATACAAGTTATACAGATGTTCTTAATAAATTACAATCATTAATATACTTTATGGTGATTTTTATAATGACTGGTAGACTGCTATTTAAAAGTACAGTCAAATGCTTAAGTGTTATAGTGGACTGCAATTTAATAAAACTGAAGTTAAGATTTTTATTAATATTTTGTATATAGGTATCCCTTAATGATTTATAGCATGGACAGATTGAGAAGAAATGGTATTCATCCTCAATTTCTTGTCTGTTACAGGATAAGCAAATGCGTTTACTTCTTTCAATGTTGGTATAACGCCCTCTTTCAATTGCTAGGGAATGTGCACTTAGTTTAAATTAACTGAAAACTGATCGGTCAGTTTTGAATTTACATATATCAATATATGGGGGCCTTTTTCTAATTCTTTTAGTATGACAAAAGAAATTTAATTTTTCACATTTATTTATAGAACAATTTATAATTTGATAAGCCTGGTCATAGATTCTTTGTTGGATACTATTTTCTGAAGGAGGTTTTAGGTCATGTTTTCCTAAACACCTTATTGCTATTTGTCTGTCTGGATTGTTAAAACCACAAAATCAAATATTGATGAATATGCAAGTTTTCAACAATCCCGGAACATTAACAAAGATGTGTGTGAGAGGGTGAAAATTACCCTTCTGATGTACTGATATTTTTAGCACCCCAAGTGAGAATCTAACTCAGGACTTTCAGCACTGTAGCCATCGGTCTTAACCACAAGATCACGAACTCACATTTAATGAACTAATTTCTTCTATATTAACTGTACGTGCATAAATTCTGTATTATTTGATAACCAATCACATTCACGTTGCATGTTTGCATGATAATGGGTTCTGTATGAGTGAACTGTAGTGTATTGCAAAATTAATGCAAATTGTGACGTCAGTGCGCCTTCATGTGACATAATTATTTGTAACCAAACTGGCTTCTCATGTAATGTAACGGTTTATTTCTTCCTCTGTGATATTTTATCCTGAGGATAATTTGTCCCGGTAATTTTTTTCCAGGCATGGTATTTCATTTCACAGGTTGATTTTTTCCAGAGGAGTGAAAATCTATCAGATTTCTGTGTTATGCGGATAGTATGTACGGGTATATATTTGCCGTATTATATTTCACAGAACCGTGTGAAATAGAGTCCCATTAACTACTATGTAAGTTACTCTCAATCAATATATACCTGACTATAATTATAAAATGTTTACAAAGGTAAGCAACTGTCTTGGGCCAAGTAAGGGAGGGGAAAAAACAGTATTAGTACTATTTCGCAGAACGATAAACAGATGCATAGACAGACCAAGGGGGTGGGGGAAATTTAGCTGATGACATATATGTAAGAAATCATTGAAGCTTGATGGGAGTGGGCAACCCTCTGGTCCATCAGAACCCCCACACCTTTTTGAGACGTTCTGGATCTGCCACTGAGATTTGCAGGTTTTCTTAGTAAAGATACCTTAAAATATCACAAACTGTGTGCTTTCCAGACCATAGTTTACATTTTTTTTTCATATTTTGCCGTGTCAAAATGACCTAATTTTAAAGGACAGTATATAGACCCAAAAATGGTATATCACATTCTACACATCAAGATTTTAGCAGGAAAGACTGCCATTGGAGTTTTTCACCATTTTGACATTTTAATTTGATCTACTCCACTAATTAAAGTCGTTGAAGTAGAATATTTAATGTAGGTTTGTCCACATTTTGGTATATATTAATACATGTTTAGAAATAATGTTGAGCCTGTTCCTAGATGCCTGTTATAGACTTCAATATTTATTGTTTATTGAAAATAAATGGAATCAATTCTTTCAGAAAAGTTTAATTCTATGGAAATGTATCCCCCCTTTTATAAGTTGAAAAGGCTACATAGAGGTCAATATACAGTCTCCAACAGAAAACCAAAAAAGGAAAAATAAAGTGAATTTTGGAGAATTATTAAATGTACATGCATTTGAAATATTTAAGATATATTGTTTCAATTTTTTTAGTTCTAGGTTCCACATAACTACCAGGGGCGGATCCAGGATTTCAAGTTAGGGGGGGCGCAAAATTTATATTTTCGCCGAGCTGAGCGAGGCGAAAAATTTTTGGAGGTTTTTTTAGGTCAAATTATTGAAATATTCTTCTAAAGGGGTGCAATGTTGATATCTCGAACTATTGTGAGTTAAAGTTATCGAGAAATTAAAGTGTCAAGCTGAAACCGCCTTGAAAGCTGTACGGTGACCTAAAGTTGTTAATGTTTGTGTCATTTTGGTCTTTTGTGGATAGTTGTCTCATTGACAATCATACCACATCTTCTTTTTTATATTAATTCACACCTGACAACAATCTACAGATAGACAGGCGGACAGACGGACGCAATGTGAAACGAGACAGATCACAATTGCTCACCAGACCAATATCTTTTTCAAACGAAAATTTATACTTTTACCAGCGATTTTTAATTGTTCTTTCATACTATCTGTTTTTTATATTTTTGATTTTCGGAGGTCGTGCCAGACTTTACTGTGTTCGCCACAAACAACTAAAATCAAAATGAGATGCATTTACGCAGTTTTCTAGGGATCCAAGCATACAGTAATACGGTACAGATTTCGGCTAAATATTTAGGTTGTAAATGAGAAAGAAATATAGACACAGAGATACAAATTAATAAACTAACCTTTCGCTTGAAACAGTATTTCTATCTTTCATTAAGAATATTATCAAAGAATCTACCTGCCGACTGCTTTCTTGGCCGTGTCATGATGAAATTGTGAAAGTGAGTAAGGGATGTTTTGGAACTTCAATTATCAAACAAATTGATTGATAAAAACCGCAAATACAATGTAACATTTGTTTTTAACTTTAACTGCTAAAAACCTATTATATTAAAAAAGATTGAACGGTCTCATCTGATACTTTAGATATGTTGAAGTCAACCCATGCTTTGCAAATTTTAGGGGGGCGCACGCCCGCCACGCCCCCGCCTAAATCCGCCCCTGACTACCATTTTAGAAAACGATTTCAATGCCAAGTCTATTAGAGGGATATTTGATTTTTATTGGTTGTAAATATGGAATCTTATTCAGTGGCAAAGGAAATAGACACTGACAAGTCTTAGATAACATTTTATATAGTTATGAATTTTTCTTCGTCATGACGTATTGTAATTTTACAACACGGGGGAACTAGCGGTAGATTTAAATAAATAAGAAATACACAGGTTGTACTTTCAATGTTCTATTGTTGAATCAAATTATCTCAATATAGTTACATAAATCAAAGTTACATATGGAAGTCCATAAAACAATAACAACGGCACAGTCCGCTTGAAAGTCCTTAAAAGTAGCAATACGAGTTCCGTATTTTAACGTTCGGTAATCCTCACTGACCATAATTTCTGAATGTTATTTTTATAACAAATGTTGAGTTACTCTAATATAGAATGACACTAATTAATACAAATTTGACAAATTTGGTCTATTCACGAGAACTTGTTAAGCTTAATCCGTTATCTCAAAATGACATTAAGTTCTATTTTACTAATTGTACTTTAAGAAGATTACGACATATGGATTTGTGAAAGTTTGTAACAACATAAAAAAGTATTAAAAATTATGAAATAAAATCACAGAAATTTACACCATGACAACTCTCCTCCGCTCCAGCTAGACTCTGACCCAGAGTCTCAAGGATATAGAACTGACACTATTTTGTAATTTCCAAAGCCTCTTCTGTTAGGACGGTTTCCTCTCGATCGATGGTTTTGACCTCTTGAGTACCTCATATTGTTCGGCGCAGTATTGTTGTTGCCATTACTTGAAGATTGTTTCAACATAGATATTTCAATTTGTGTTTCTTCTAATTTCAATTTAACGTTTTCCCACAACGAGCGATAGTGCGTTATGTCTTCACTTTTCTTTTCACAGATCTTTATCCATTCCTGTACAGTTTGCTTTTCCTGTTGAAGTTCTTGATAAAGTCCGCGGTTTGCACTTTCCACTGATGTTTGAACGGAAAACAAAGTTATTTCGGCAAAACGTCTTTGTTTTTCTAATTCCTCATATTGTTCTCCTTGAGCTTTGATAAAATTCTCCAGCTGTTCACATTCTTCGTCGTGCATTTCTTCTTTGACTTCTAAGGATAAAGCCAAATCGCTAATTCTTGTATTTTTGTTGACAATCTCTTTTTCCTGCGCGACTATTTCGTTCCTGAGTTTTTGGATGTTAATCTTTAAACTGTTCATTTCCATTTTAACCGGATGATTGGGTTTAGTCACAGTTATTTGAAAATCTTCATCGTCTAAAGTTGAGAATGGAAAATCATTGTTCATTTTCTTTGCGAGAAACACACGAAGTCTGATTGAGTCCCTTTCTTTCCTTTTCGTTGACTTTGGTACCTTGCTGGGTGATGTACAGTTTACTTTAAAATGTCCAAATTGTCCACACCTAAAGCACTTGAAGTTCACATGCCGATCAAAAGTCGAATTTGTTTGAGGCCGTTGAAAGTTACTTTGGTGATAAGCGACTCCTTTAAATTCCTTTTGTCGATTCACACTGTCTTCTTGTCTTGGGTGGTTTATGTCGTAAACGATTGGAATTCCGTAAATGTTCATATTGTATATAATACACGGGATTTTGCAACACAAACTGTTGATTGATGTTATAGAATCAGCAGAATGTTCCGGGTCCTCGCACCAATTGACGTATTGTAATTTTACAACACGGGGGAACTAGCGGTAGATTTAAATAAATAAGAAATACACAGGTTGTACTTTCAATGTTCTATTGTTGAATCAAATTATCTCAATATAGTTACATAAATCAAAGTTACATATGGAAGTCCATAAAACAATAACAACGGCACAGTCCGCTTGAAAGTCCTTAAAAGTAGCAATACGAGTTCCGTATTTTAACGTTCGGTAATCCTCACTGACCATAATTTCTGAATGTTTATTTTTATAACAAATGTTGAGTTACTCTAATATAGAATGACACTAATTAATACAAATTTGACAAATTTGGTCTATTCACGAGAACTTGTTAAGCTTAATCCGTTATCTCAAAATGACATTAAGTTCTATTTTACTAATTGTACTTTAAGAAGATTACGACATATGGATTTGTGAAAGTTTGTAACAACATAAAAAAGTTTTAAAAATTATGAAATAAAATCACAGAAATTTACACCATGACAGTCAGTTGACTAAAATTAGATGGAGGTGTGTTCTAATTTCTAACAGAGGAGCAATCAACCTATATCAATATGTGCATGAAGCAAATTGATAGTTGCTAGATACTGAATGATTATATCCACAATAAAGGTTTAACCTGTGCATATATACTTAAAACAAGATAAAAAAAGTCATGTCTTTTTCAGGACTTCTGAATCCAATCATGCAGTATGGAATGTTATTGAGATATGGTTTTGGTGTTTGGATGGTCATGAAGGACCTGTAGTACAAAGTATATCACTGGATTTAGCTCTTTGTCTAAGTGTATTATTAAAGTACTTTGCTTTGAGCTCAGTTCATTGTTATGCAATTCATTCTTTGTGAAATTAAGATTTGACAGACAACTCTAATGGACAAGGATTTGTCAAAGTAGTATCATCTCTATGTACAATGTAAGTATTCAGGAGATAAAAGCATTCTATTTTGATTTGAACCATACATTTTATAAAAAAAAAAGTGGGAACAAATTTACCGGACAATGCTACTCCCACTACTAGCAATATGATGCTAGGTTGTTTTAATACATCTGTATTGCCTGCTGATGACTCGGCCCTGAGTATAAATGGTCCTTCAATTAGGAGGGGAAAAAATTATAAGGCCTATCCAGTCTAATCGATTTCTAAAACTATACTTCATTGCACATGTTCAACATTTTTATACAACCACAAAAAATTTGGGGTCGTAAATTGGTATCCTGTCCGAAAGATGGATGGTTTCTGGATAATAACTTTATTATAAGTAAATAGAAATCAACAAAATTATAACACAACGTTTATAACCACAAAAGGAAGCTTGGGATTGATTTTGGGGGTTATGGTCCCTAAGGTTTAGGAATAAGGGGTACAAAGGTGCCCAAAACAATAGATATAGGAAGATGTGGTGTGAGTGCCAATGAGACAACTCTCCATCCAAATAACAATTTAAAAATTAAACCATTATAGGTTAAAGTACGGCCTTCAACACGGAGCCTTGGCTCACACCGAACAACAAGCTATAAAGGGCCCCAAAATTACTAGTGTAAAACCATTCAAACGGGAAAACCAACGGTCTAATCTATATAAACAAAACGAGAAACGAGAAACACGTATATATTACATAAACAAACGACAACTACTGTACATCAGATTCCTGACTTAGGACAGGTGCAAACATTTGCAGCGGGATTAAACGTTTTAATGGGCCCAAACCTTCTCCCTTTTTCTGAAACAATAGCATAACATCACAACATATAAATACATACGATAAAATATCAATTAGCAGACTTAACTCAATCAAAAAACGTATTATTACACAAAGAACGAATAAATTTGATCTGCGATATCTGAATACAAATGCACAGTTAATTAAATATTAGAGACAAACAGTCATGACCAAAAGGCTATCAAATAAATTCAAACACACTGAGAAATATTTAACCAATCAATGTTCACTTTAGAAAAAAACCGGTTTTTTATAATCTTGAAGTTTATACAAATGTTGTAAGAATAAGTGAAAAATTGAAGATATTACAAATAATCAAAGCTGGTATACAGCCAAGATCCATATAAATAAAAAATGACAAAAAAGCATTATAAACAGTATCAACAGGTCGAATTAACAAGAAAATACGATTTGAGAGTACTCAAGTAAGCCTTAATCTAGTGTCGGTTTAAAAAGTTGTGTATAAGTATTTCAATTGTTCTGAAATTGTACCACAATGTTTAATACCATAACTAGAAGGTTCGGATATATTGTGTGGGTTATGGGACAAACAGTCTAATAATTACGGACCAAAAACAAACATTTTTGTAAATTCAAGACCCTTAATTGGAGTTTGTCAAGAATGGTTGTTAAATTACCTAATACCAATGCTTTATGAAATCTTCTTTGAAAATTGGAGTTATCTTTCTTTGTTCAGACAACTTAAATCAATTATACAATATACAATGCAATATTCACTTTATTACCAACTGATAAGTTAAAGCAGTCATTAATAACCATTCAGTGATTGAACGCACTTTCTAGGGTATGCCCTTTTACAAATGGAAAAATTATATATTTTTTTAGTTTCTGATCTCTTAACTGAAGTTTGTCTCCTCTAAATGTTTCTCATTTCAGAAATTAAAAAGAAAATTTCTTCAGATATTTTTGTTTGAAAGGATTAATATTCAACAGCATAGTGAATTGCTCCTAACCCAAAAGCAAAACAAATATTTTAAATGCATTAGACCACATTCATTCTGTGTCAGAAACCTAAGCTGTGTCATCTATTTAATCACAATCCAAACTAAGAGCTGTTTCCAGCTTGAATGTTGTGTCAATACTAGCCCCAACTGTTCAGGCTTCGACCTCTGCAGTCGTATAAAGCTGGGCTCTGCGGAGCATCTGGTCCATTCTGATTCATTTGTTTATTTTTCAATTTGTGTGAATTAACATAGTTACAGTAAATGCTAATTACTGCACTTTCATACCACAACAAATATTGTATTGGTACATGTATCACTCAAATGTGTATCCATATAACAAAAATAATGAAAAGGAATAATTTTGCATTACCTTTTGAATACTATGACTTTTTAGATATGTAGACATATTAAGACTTATTAGTAGATGTTGATAATATTGGCTTAAAATGCTTGAAATTCTCTCAGATTACTTTTGGAGCAGTTATGAGTTTTGAAATTAGAAAGATCATATCATATGCAACAAGTGTACTAAGTTTCAAGTTGATTGGACTTCAGCTTCATAAAAAAATACTTTGACCAAAAACTTTAACCTGAAACTCCCACTTTCATTTTCTATGTTCAATGGACCATGAAATTGGGGTCAAAAGTCTAATTTGGCTTTAAAATTAGAAAGATCATATCATAATGAACATGTGTACTAAGTTTCGAGTTGATTGGACTTCAGCTTCATCAAAAACTACCTTGACCAAAAACTTTAACCTAAAGCGGGACAAACGAACGAACGTACCCACAGACCAGAAAACATAATGCCCATCTACTATTGTAGGTGGGGGCATACAAAATTTAATAAATAACACTCATAATGCTCAGATTGGTTGTCATCGTGCAACATAGTTAATAACACCATATAGAAAAAACATAGAACTCATTTTGTCATAAGACACAGTCAAACATCCATACATACTATCCACACTCATCTGTGTCCACACTTGTATGAATAAACATATATATTTCTCAGCTTTCTAGAGTTTTTCAATTAATACGTTAAATATTTAATGCTAGTCAAATTTAAAGAGAAATTTGCCTTATCTCAAACTCTGGCCTTTGTTAGTCTTGTATTATTTTAACTTTTAGTTTCTTGTGTACAATTTGGAGTTTAGTATGGCGTTCATTATCACTGAACTAGTATATATTTGTTTAGGGGCCAGCTAAAGGACGCCTCCGGGTGTGGGAATTTCTCGTTGCATTGAACACCTGTTGGTGACCTTCTGCTGTTGTCTGCTCTATGGTCGGGTTGTTGTCTCTTTGGCACATTCACCATTTCCATTCTCAATTTTATTCTAATCATTTTTTTAACAAAAATACAGGTTTGAAAAATTTCCTATGTCTTGACTACTAAATTATAATCCTGGTACCTTTGATAACTATCAACACCATTGGGTCGACGCTACTGCTGGTGGACGTTTCGTCCCCGAGGGTATCACAAGCTTAGTAGTCAACATTTCGGTGTTGACACGAGTATCAATTATGTGTCATTTTTACAAATTTCTTGTTTACAAAACAAGTTAAGGGTACAAGAACTTGCTTTATTTTTAAAATCAGACATGTACAGAAATGTACATTGAAATATTTCTTGGTAAGTTCACATATAGGTATGTTTTAGAAGCTACATTACGAATGTTTCAATACTACAATAACTTTATCTAATCAAACCAATGAAAACCGGTTTAAAAAAGAACTAACTGTGTACCTTTAGGGAATGACGAACTCATATGAAGCATAGTGTATACAAAATCTTCTCAAAGACGCAAAGAAAATTAATCATTATTCGATTTGACTTTCATGTATATTGACGATAGCATGTCACTGACAACATGTGAACTTACGATTAGGGATAATATCAAAACAAGATGATACACTTCATATAATAATCTGTTCCTCGATATTGACACAGGTTGAGATTTTAAACAAGAACCTGTTAATGTCATACTTTATAAAAAAGAAGATGTGGTATGACTGCCAATGAGACAACGATCCACAAAAGACCAAAAATGACACAGGCATTAACAACTATAGGTCACCGTACGGCCTTTAACAATGAGCAAAGCCTATACCGCATAGTCAGCTATAAAAGGCCCAAATCATGTCATCGTGTAATTTCTCAGCAGATATGAAATTACTCTCCCCAACCTCGTATGAGAGTCTCGATGGAGTTTACACTATAGGAATACCTAGCAAAATGCACAGAATAATAGGCAAAAAATATATATGAAATAGACAAACAATGAGCAATAAAATAGAGATCAGAGAATAATGTGGTGCTAAAATATAAAGAATAAAAAGTAATGAACAGAAGGTATAATGAATAAAAAAAACTGGCCTTAAAAATTAAAGAATATAAAAATTAAGGTCTCCCTATCTAAGTCCCTTTATATGTGTTTTGAAACATACATCAATTAGATTGACAATTTCAACATATCAAACGTTCAAGTAATGAGATAGAAAAACTGAATTCAAATAATGACAACTATTGGAAGCTCTTCTATCTATAATTTTTCAAGATTGATATTGAGAAAATATCAAATTATTAATCATCATACTTCTACCATACTTCTACCATGCTTATAGTTATAAAAATATTTCGTACCTTTGCATGTAGGAACAGCACCTCTCCATAGGCCATTTTCAGTACACAACATTACTCTTGTTTGCCCCGGTGTTATATCATAACCTTGATCACAACTGAACCTGCATGTGCTTCTGTAATAATTCCGATCAGTACAGGTCATATGCATAGGTTTTATTACTGGTGGTAAAACAGGACATTGTATTTCTGAAAGCAGGTAAACAATGGAGTCATCGTTTAAAAGTGTGGCATCCTAAATATTTGAGGTCAATTCAAGTAACAAAAGCAAGCATAGTTTATATGAATGAAATTTCAACAAGTCAGATAGTCAAATTTGATTATACTGTTTTGTTGTACAGCTCTTCAATGCTAGCTTTATATTTTGAATTTTCAAGTAATTTTGTCTCAATTAGGTCTCTTGTGTAACTTGTGTAGTTTTTGATTTTGCTTCACGTCGTTTCTGATATTTCTCATAATGATTATTGTATTCGATCATAATCATATGATATAGCAAAACACAAGCCTAAAATATGCACTGATAAAGGAGATGATATTTCATTTACTATCGTTAACTATTCATTTTTAGATGGTGACGATACACTCAAGACATACAAACAAGTCAGAAGCTAATATTTCTGTACGAGGTGGTCGCAGTTCTATAGAACCAGACAATTTAAAAAAAAAGCTCGTCCAAAAAGAACACTAAATTAACAAAGGCCAGTGTTTTTTTTAAACGGACGTCAGTTCATCGGCCCTGTTTCTTGACATCGCAACTCCTCTCAAACCACACAACAGAATTTCATGATAATAAGGACATAATAATTAGATTTGCATATCGACAAGAAATTACAATTCACTGATTTTTTTCTAGAAGTTACGCCCCTTTGAACTTATGTGCTTCGATATACCTCTGCAACAGTTTATTGTCGCAACTCCTCTGAAACCACACCACATAATTTCATGAAACCTTGTAGATAATAAAGACATACTATGTAGATGTACATATCGACAGGAAATCATGATTCATTTTTTTTTCTTATACAACTTTTTTTTCTTACAGTTATTTTATTTCTCCAGTGACAATGTGGGGACGTGGGGCATGTGAGCGCGCTCACTAAGGTTCTTTAATTTTATTTCTGCACGAAAATATTTGCACATGAGTAGGGGTTTGGCCAAAGGAGTATGTATTTGGTCATTTTTAGAGTAAAATGATAGACTGGGATCCTGGCTGACTGCTCGACAGAAGAGCCAGGCGGAATACAACCTGGTTTGTCAATAGGGTATTAGGATTATATTGTTACGAATTTATTGCAAATAATTTTTTATTTGATATTTGACATGTTAATTTTAAAAAATAGGTATACTGATTAACATCGTGAATCAATTCAGTTAATTAACGATTGACAACATGTTAGATTTAGTAAGGTTGCCGGGTGTGGCACCAGGTGGCACCAGGTGGGGTTCCTATCGGGAGTACGGGACATTAAGCAGCTTTTGAGATCGAGGGACTCGCGAATATTTTGGTCATTTTGGTTGAACATTTTTATTGTAGGAAATCTGGAAGCGACAATTTTTAAGCTTCTTGACCAGAAAAATTCAGTAGGCATATATTAATACATGAATGTGTCAAAGAGACAACAACCCGACCATATAACCAACAACAGCAGAATAGAATATATATGTCAGCCCTTTCCTGTCAGAATAAAATGGTTTGATAATAGCATTTTATGATTAATAGCATTCGTTTACTACTAGAACCTGGGGTTTTTAGTCTTGATGTAGCCTTTTAAAGCCGACTATATGGTATTAGGTTTTGTCATTAATGAAGGTCGTATGTTGCCTATAGTTGCTTACATCGACTTTATTTGTACTTCGCGTTGGTGGATAGTTGTCTCATTGGCAATCATACGGTTTATGACCACATCTCCTAATATTCCACTGACCAACGACTAGTTCATTAACCCCGTAATTAGAAGAGATCAATTACGTTGAGGGACTGAACTAGTCGGGTGTGTTTTTTTTATATAGTTTCCGTTCTCGAACGAAAGTCCACGTCAGTAAACAAAATATAACTGGGATCCTGTAAACATGCAATTTTTGTTTTGTCTTTTTTAGACGCATTTGCTGTAATTAATGGATTAAAATTACTTTGGTATATATTCCACATGGACAATGATGTAGGTACTCCGACTTACACTGAAGAAGAACCCGAGCGCCATCTGTCGTCATAATGATCGTTAGCATAAATACAACGATGACATTTAGCACTTCGACATTTCACACATCGACAATTCACGAATCGACAAGTCACATGTTACAAGTTACAAAACATCAATATGCAAAAGACAATTTATCAATAAAGAATTTTGAAATCTACAAGTTACAAATTAACAATTAACAAATGAAGAATGTTGAATTTTGATACAAAGATACAAGTTACAAATCGACAATTTACGAATGAAGCATGATTATGAAATTGCACAGTTACGAGTAACAAACTGACAATATACCGATTAAGAATGTTGAAACTACAAAGGTGCAAGTTACAACTTGACAATTTACGAATTAATCATTATGAATTTCACAGTAACAAGTTAAAAATTAACAATTTACGAATTAACACTTTAGAAATTACACAGTTACAAGTTACAAATTGACAAGTTACGAATTTAGAATTTTGAACCCGTTGGCTTTCCATAAGATACAGGTTATGTTTTTTCTCAAATATCTTATGATGGTATATACTGAACCCCTAACGGGAGGGATTGTGCTCGATATTCAAATGATTAAGACATAATCTTTCGTCCGTTTAATTGAGGTTGGACCTGGCATGTTAGTAACTGCTAGTAGTCCTTTGTATAATTGTATTTTTTTAAGTTTCTTTTGTTACCTATTCTCACATCGGAATCGTTCTTCTCTTAAACTGGTTTTTACTTGGCGTATTGTTGGGTGTTTTTCTACTTTGCGTATAGAAATAGGTGGAAGGTTGGAATTTCAAAACATATTTTTAACCCCGCCGAAATATTTTGTGCCTCTCCCAAGTGTGAATTCTCTGGCCTTTGTTAGTCTTGTATTATTTCTTTTATATATTTTATATAATTCGTAGTTTACTATGACGCTCGTCATCACTGGACTAGTAAACATTTTTGTTTAGGGGTTAGCTGACTCACGCCTCCGGGTGTCGGATTTTTTGCATTGAAGACCCATTTGTGGCCTTCGGCTGTTATTTACTCGTTGGTCGGGTTGTTGTCTCTTTGACACATTCCCCATTTCCATTCTCAGTTTTATTGATGATTTAGATTTCCCTATTCCTTAACCCATTATCTTTTAACCATATGATAATTGTACCTTAGTGGATGAAACTTGTCCTTTTGTAAAAGGAAGTGTTTTATTCAATAAAATAAAAAAAAAAAGATAATTATATGAAATAACAATGTCAGTTAACGGGGAGCCAAACGTGTATCTGATTCATTGCAAACAGTCGTTAGAATTCTGTACATATGCATTCCCATTTGGTCATTGTTTTGGTAATAAACAATTAAAAACTCTGAGCTTGAACTATCATAAAGCGTGATCTTTTCCTTATACATTTGATTTCAAAAGTATCTTGTTAATGTGACTTTAAAAGATGAAATGGTTCACTTACTCTCACATACTGGTTGTGGATTATTCCAATGACCATGCGATTTATCTATTGTGCCTATGCACTCAATAGTTTGATAACCAGATAACTTATGTCCTCTGTAGCATCCAAAATAGCAAGAACTTCCCTGAACTAGATCATTACTAGGATGGCAAAGATAATATCCATCTCGTATTGGTGATACAGGCGGACATCTTACTACTAAAACGATATTGATAACATAACAAAAGTATGGAATTTCATTAAAAACCTGAAGCTCGAAATATAAGATTCGGAACACCATTCAGGAAAAAAATACAGATACTTGAAAAGTCATCATTACATTTTAATATCTATCGACTACCAAAAGTCACAGTTATGTTAATTTATGATTTTTTAAATGCTACGAATCCCAAAAGCTGTTATTATATATTTTAGGATTTTATGATATATAGAGTCATGTCATCTTCATAGAATAACAGTATGTCGAGAACAACAAATATTAGTTTTTTTTTTTTTTTTGAGGGGGGGGGGGAGGGGGGTCATATGAGAACCCGAATTTAAATAAAAAAGAAACATCATATAGAGCGTCTCCGCTCGCTACACACATGCAAAATTATTCAACATCATGCTACTTTTTCAATACACTGTTTGAACACATAACTAGTTGAGGCTTTATGTTACAAGTCATCATACATATAACATAAAAGAATAATTTTGATAATCCAGTTATAATCAATTGAAAAGAACAATCGAAATAGGAAATGACTCTTCTATATTCAAGCCATTTGCTTTTATTAACATACTTTAATTGAATAACAACCCTTAGGGAACTGAAATGTTTGCTGCAAACTTGCGGCGGGGCTTTTTTTTCGGTAAGGGGATAGAAAAAAAAGCCTTTTATTGATCCTTTCACCAATGACAGAACAATTCGATAGGAAATCGATATTTACCTATAACAGTTACTTTAACATAGCAAGTATTATAGTTCCCAGCTCTGTCTCTGGCATAATATTTCACATAAGTTGAACCTTCGTTGAATAATACTCCTGGTCCTGGACCACCTCTTTGTGGGCTATGCAATTAAGCCCCAAATTAACAACATATACAACACAGTATATATAAAACAACATATTATTATGATTGATTGTGGTTACTTAACGTCCAGTGGCAAATATTTCACGCATATTCAGGACGAGAACAAGTTAACAATAAATACAATAGGTAGGTTGTTATTATAGAAGATGATGGTCGGGGAAATTTGGACTGCCACTGGAAAATGAGGGTATATTGGATAAAGACAGAAATTTTGCCTTGCAAAAGGCCACCTACGGTCTCCTCAAAAGAGTTGTTGCAAGGGTTCTTCAGGTGCAAAGAGCGTGGCACTCTCTTTACACGAGGCAACGGATTTAACGTCCCCCTTCTGACCGGACGTGACTGCAAACTTATACATCCCGCACAGCCAAACGGACGCCCCACTTTTGCAAGCGTTTTACTGCCGGTCGGGAGAAGACCAAGTGACCATATTTCTATACCCCAGTCATCCTTGGGGTTCATATTATTATGAAATCTTGTCCCAAATCAACAACATTACCAACAAAGTATTACAAATGTATTATGTAAACAGTTATCTAAGAATATATTTACAATGTTGCATGTGTTGCACGAATAGAAGTATTTATGATGTTACGTAGTTTTATAGATCGTCGCGATCTTTTTAGTTCTAAGTCTCATCACAATGCTCCACCTCGGGTGGTGTCACAATAACTCTGAATTCAACGTGTGTTTGTTGATAAAATTGATGTTTAATATTTAAAAAGAGGTTTCATGGAGCAGTTTGATTGGGGCTTATGCTGATTATGTATCCAGTCAAATACAAAATGTTCCATATCTTAATCTTTGGTTGAAATTCAAAATACAACATTTAATTTAAAATTATTCAGGATTTCCTCTTCGTTTAGTTTTATTGGGGTAAATTTTGAAATTTCCACGTGAGTTGTCAATATGTGTACATAATTCCTTGTTAAATTTTTTTTTCATATGAGATCTTCAAACAAAAACGATGTTGTTAGGGACTATAACGAATGGACAGCAACTTTCATAATCCTGACTTGGTACATGCATTTTCAAATGTAGAAAATGGCGGATTGACAACACCATACTTGTAATGGAGATCGGATGAGTGCTTCGACAAATATACTAGGTTTTTCAATTAAGCACTCGCAGAATCGGGCCATTTGAAAATAATATTTTCGTCCTCTTTTTTTAGGTGTTATTGCCCTGTCATTCTCGTCTGATAGTTTTTCCTTTATCATCAGTGACTACATCCTTTTTAAAGACGTGATTTGAAAGGAGATGTATTTATTAACTATCGATAGCACGTGGCTTTGTTGTTATATTGGGAACTGTTCATGTTTACAATAATATTTATAAATATTTTTGCAATGGTGACTGGGGAAACGAAATATGGTCACTTGTGCTTCTCCCGACCGGCAGTAAAATGCTTGTCGAAGTGGGGCGTCCGTTTGGCTGTACGGGATGTATCAAGTTCGCAGTCACGTCGGTCAGATTAGGGACGTTAATCCGATGCCTCGTATAAAGAGAGTGTCACGCTCTTTGCACGTTAATAACTCTTTGAGGGGTTCGTAGGTAGCCTGTTGCAAGGCATAATTTCTGTCCCTATCCTCAGTTTCCAGTGGCAGTACAAATGTCCCCGACCATCATCCCGGATGGCCTCCATTCTGACAAGACCTACCTATTGTATCTATTGTTAACTTCTCGTCCTGAACATGCATGAAATATTTGCCACTGGACGTTAAGTAACTAACAATCAATCAATCATATTTTAGCAGAACAATAAGTCACCTTCAAAAAGTTAAGAGTGTAAATTTCTTTGTATGATAGCCCTGTAAACATGTTTTGTATACGTTTATAATTATTGTAAACGCATTACGTTTTTTCTACAGATCTTAAAAAGAACATTATGTAAATATTGTTTTGTGATATGAAAGATTCTATTTCATAATTTTTCATAGTAGATATGTTTGTAAGACATGTATGCTGCAGCGGTCTTGGTGTACTGGCAATGTGATTTGAGGACAGTCGTGTTATTAGATGATAAAACTTTGCTGCACTCGTCTATGCGAGCTGTTTCCCATAGATATTTGTTTGAGTTTTTGTTCATAATTAAGTTGTATTTGCGTTTGAGGCCACGAATAGGAAAATAATAGAATAAAACCGTAAGATACTAAACATTAATCGGTGATCAAAACTGACTAAAGATATAGGGGTGTTCTATGAACAGGAAGTGTCCCATTATAAAATTATCACTTGTAAAGACTAAATGTGTCGATACAACTTGTATTCTGATTAATTATGATACGGTTATCTATGTTTTACAGTATTTTAAACCAATCAAAATTTAAACAATAGTATGCTAAGCCTAGATTGTTCTGATTTTAAATATATAAGGAAGGACAACCAGCTACTACAGATAGTAAAGATGCAAAATTGCTTCAATTTGCTTTAGTTAAAGAGGTTATACCACAGAGTAAATAATGTTTCGACATACGTAAAGGTGCCGTCTTTGTTGTCATGTGCCATAGGTTCTTCCCACTTCATGACTCGATTAGTTTGGATCGGATCAGCTAATTTTGGTTCTACATAAGGACATGATATTGAGGGAGAGGATCTGTCTCTATGTGCTGTTAAATATAAGAGCAGATCGTGAAGTACATCTTAAAAGCGTGGACATTCTTTTTTTTTTTTAAACATAATGTGTTGAGATTAAATTTGTTTCTGCTTTTTTTCACCATTAAGCTCACTCATTGTATTCCAAAGGGTAAAATCAAACACAATTTTTTTTTTATCGAAGTCAGATAGTTATCAAAGGTACCAGGATTATAATTTAATACGCCAGACGCGCGTTTCGTCTACATAAGACTCATCAGTGACGCTCAGATCAAAACAGTTAAAAAGCCAAACAAATACAAAGTTGAAGAGCATGAATTCATGTTCTGGTATGGCCTGCCATGTTGTTTCCCAGTCGACTCAGTGTGTTGGTCTAGAACAGACAAATATGTGTTTTCTTAATCATAAATAGTAGCTCCAGGGGTTAAATATTTGTTTCGTGACAGGTAAGTTATCCCTGTCCATTATTCAGAGCACATCAAGTATTGTTATACAACTGATTTAAACGGACTGTGCTTTTTGTTCTTTTTTTTTTATTGTAAATACAAACGAGGTTTTGGTTTGGCTAAAACTATTTTTTATACAAATAGTAAATACATACTCACCGTGGTGACAACAAAATAATGATGCGAATCCTAATATTGCTCCAATTATCCAAAAAAGAAGAAATCTTTTAACCCTTCCTCTGTGAGAATAGAATACAGAATTTCTGGAAATAGGCACTGAATCAGAAAGACGGAATATTCATTTAATAAAGTGTTACTGTAGTTTACGTACCCTAATGAAATGTCACAAATACGATGGGTCGAAATCTAGTATGTTTGAACGCTACGTTCAGCGTGTTTGAAATGTGAAGTTTCACAAACAGTGAGAGAAACCTTTGTGAAGAATGTAATCAAACACAAAACGAATTGTTACATTACTGACTGATTCTTACTTTTCTTTAGTTAACTTAATCAACTACCAATCATAAAGTATGCGAAGTTGGCATTCGCTTTTCTAGATCCAACCGTTGAATATAATAAAACAATAAACATCTCAAAACATTCGAAGCATGATATTTATAAGTTAATAATTATAAAAATTAAGAGCTACTGTACATAAATTTAGGGACCAGGGCATCTCATCGTCATTTGGTTTTCACTACTTACGTTCAATAACAAACTGGCATTTTGAGCCCGCCGTAAATATAGAAGACAATAAGTTTTGACACATTCCTTCGTGCTATTTCCCTTGTTACTGTTGCGCCAGATCTGCTGCAAACACTGTGTTAACGCAGCTGCAAAATGCTTTGCGGCAACTTCACCACAACTCATTTACCATGCACATGAAGTTTGGGGTAGACTTGTCGCAAAGTTTGACAGGCTTATGTAGTTTTATTTTTACTTTTTGTGATGAACTTCCGGTTAACTGGCTAAGCCTTGTGAAGATTGTAGTTGACCTCTGCTTATCTGCTAATGATGTCTTAATAATGCGACTAAGTTTCTATTTGTTCTTTTTCAAAACATGCACATATGCATCAAAATTGAAATTGTATCTATTATAAACAATAATTGTTATGTAACTTCGCAATCAAAATTTCATTTAAAAAGAAATATGCATTAAAGAGAGAAATATAAATTGCGACCATAAAACAATTTAACTACATATCCATCAATTAACTCTGTTCCGAATGAGCTAATTACTTTTTTATTAACAGATTCATAATTATCATAAAAATCAAGAACAAGTCTATTTTCAAAATGGAAATAAATAAAGAAAGAAATAATTTAAAGCCGGGACAACATATATACTGTATATACACATTTGGCATAATATTATCAAAAATATTTATCAATAAGATCTAACAATAAAGAATTGCAATATGTGAACATACATGTAAGAGGACAATTCTTGGAAAGCATCATAAACAACAAAATTTAAGTTTTCAACTGGGAATATATTTCTCTTAGGGCGTTAAGGGTGTAACACAATATTTTTTTTTAATTGGGGTTCTTTCACATATATTGTTTACCAATAGAAACCAATTAAAAGACATATATTGTCTGAAATGACGCACAAAAAGATGATCAATGATGCATGGCCTGTTCCGAAAACTAATTGAATCTTATTAAACTCAGACATCTATTACATATAACATCCATTTTTACTTAAATTTTCGATGGTGTTTAGCTGAACAGTACATTTCGTCATTGTGTTATTGATCTTTGGTACTATTTTTGTATTCTTGTCTTTTTTTGTGCTATATTGTGATAAATCTATTATATGCCTATTGTTGTTTCTTTGTAACATATGATGTGGCTCTGTACTTATACATCCTATCATTGTCTAAAAAAATTATGGTACCATTTTCGTATTGTTGTCTTTCAATATTTGCTAATGTGCTTTGTCTATATGCCTTTTTGGTTTTCCTTGATTAATATGACGTGTCTCTGTCATTGTGTTGTGCTATTGTATTTTTTTTTTATCCTTTATGCCTTTTTGTGCTTCTTTGTAAAATATATACTAGAAAATAATGTGGTATGGGTGCCAATGAGACAACTCTCAATCGAAGTCCCAATTTGCAAAAGTCAACCATTATACGCGAAAGTACGGTCTTCCACACGGAGCTTTGGCTCACACCGACCATCAAGCTATATAGGTCTCCGACATTTACAAGCGTACAACCATTCAATCGTGAAAACCAACGGTCTGTTTTTTTTAATTATTATTCGTGTATATATGGCAATCGACAACGGCAGTCAGCAGGGTTAAAGAACATCAGTTGTTCGACCAGTTAGTCAAATGCGTTTTGTTAAAATATGTTTTGTTTCACTTTTTCTGTCTTTTGAAAAGTGTTGTTTGAGCTGTATTCAAACCCTTCTACAACGAAATTAGTTTAAAATGCACACGTATAAAAAATGCGGTTTTTATCTGAAAACTACGTTCAAACCTATGATTGCGTTGGATAATTATTTTTATATGTGTGCATGTCAAACAAATTTCGTTGTAAAAGGGTTTAAAAACAGCACAAACAACATTTTCCAAAAGACCAAAAAAGTGAAAAAGTATATTTAAACAAAACGCATTTGACTAACAGGTCGAACAACTGCTGACTGCCCTTGGCTATTGTCAAATATATATATATATATACAACTCGTCTAAACATCAACCCAACAATGTTAGATCAGTTTGTAAATTTGCTTTCGCAAAAAAAAAAAAAAAAAAAAAAAAAAAAAAAAAAAAAAAAAGAAGATGAAGGCGTGTCTTGAGGTTTGGAAATCTCGTGACCTAACATTGAAGGACAGGTCTTGATATTAAAATCATTGATCATTTATAAAATAGGGTTCGAAATCGAAATGCGAGGTATACCCGAAAAATATAAAAAAGAAATAAACAATGTCATGTGGAATATTATATGGGAGGTGAAAGTAAATTTAATTAAAAGGGACGTGTGTTGCTTACCGTGAGAGGAAGGATAGGTATGATCAATATAGACTCGTTCATTAAATCCAAACAATTCAAAAGTATGCAAAAGAGTTTAAGATCAAAAACCGATAACTGGAACACAATAGCCTCATGGTGGCTACAGAAGTTTGATATCAAATATAATTGTAATATTTTTTTAGCAAAGTGTTCGGACTTACGAGGATTGCAAATGGAAAATTTTCCAAAATACTATCTTGAGTTAATTAAAACGTGGTCAAAATTTTTAAGTATACAAAGTCCAATAAATAAATACGATATCCTAAACCAACAAATGTTTGGAAACATAAAAATTCAATGCAATAAAAAACCTATTTTTTTTCGATAACTTCGGAAAAAAGTGGAATTCCTACAATAAAAGATATTTGGGATGAAGAAACGTAAAACATCAAAAGCGACAACTTTATATACAATACTCTTAAAGATAAGAGAAACTGGATCTCGGAATGGGCAAGGCTGAAAGTAGCTATTCTTAATTGTTAAAGGACAGACTAAAAAACGTCCACGTTGATTCAGAACCCCCCCAAAATGGTTATTATATTTAAAAAAATACATTTGAATTTTACGATAAACAGAATAAAGTAGTAATCCCAAGTGAGATATCTTTAAAATCAATCCAATATTCGCTAAATTTAGATATAGTTCCAAACTGTCAAATAAAATGGAATATTCAGTATAATTCGGAATTACTGTGGAAAAAGATCTGGATAAATTTAAATAAAAAATATGTCCTCTAGGAAAGCATATCAAATTAGCTGAAAAATTGTTCATAACATTATCTTTACGGAGCAATAACTATTTAGAATAGGCAAATCAAATAATGGCAAATGATATTTTTGTAAAACAGAAAACGAAACTCTCACACACCTTTTTCACAGCTGTAACATTTTAATAGTTGTTTGAGAACACATTTTTGATGCGCTTAAAACATTACTAAATAGCACAGTATATATTCCATTGAGCGAAGAACTTATCATAATTGAAATGTACGATTATAACAAAAAGTACAATGTCATAACTAATACGATTATGAATACAGTTAAATGGATTATTTGGAAATGTAGGAATATAATCAAATATCAGTCTAAAAGATTTACTTCCAGTCAATTGATAGCATATGCAAAACGGGAACTGGGAAGTTTATTTGAATTTATGGACAAATCATTATCATCCAAAAAAGAAAATTTTGCAGCTGAAATAAAACTTATAATAAATCTGATACATCAGTAAGTGACGAAATAATTTGTACTTACTTTCTTTTCCTTTTTAGAACATAATACATCCAACGATAGAAATATACAATACACGCCTTTACAAGGTCGAGCATGAGACCTATAAAATCACAGACCGACACATAACAATGTAATCCAGGTGTTAAAAGTACAAAAAAATACTATAGATAATTGAGCTGATCTATAACAATAACACCTCCATGCCTTATATATCATGTACTGTAGTATTCCGCTAGATAAAAAACTGACAAGGGTAACACACGGCAACCGAAAGCTTTATTTTGTAGAGCCCAGATGGTCGTGTGGTCTAGCGGGACGTCTGAAGTGCAGGCGAGTTGGTGTCACGATATCACAGTAGCATGGGTTCGAATCCCGGCGAGGGCAGAACAAAAAAATTGCGAAGGCAAAATTACAGATCTAACATTGTTGGGTTGATGTTTAGACGAGTTGTATAAATACATTATGTTCACAGCCATGTATCAGCATCATTGATGGCGATCCGATGGATAAATCTGTTGTAGAGTTGTCACTGACTCAGACGAGTCTAAATTGAAAACTACGTTCAAACCTATGATTGCGTTGGATAAAAACCGCAATTTTTATACGTGTGCACGTAAAACAAATTTCGTTGCAGAAGGGTATAAAAACATCACAAACAACATTTTCAAAAGACCAAAAAAAGTGAAAAGTATATTTAAACAAAACGCATTTGACTAACAGGTCGAACAACTGATGTTTTTTACCCTGCTGACTGCCATTGGCGATTGCCAAAAAAAATTGATCGCAAGATGTAACAAAATGGATCTTAATATAAATTTAATACTAAACAAAAAAAAAATAACTTGTGGGCATGATGTTGTGCCACAAACATACGGTGTCAATATTGTTTAGTACACCAGATCCGGATTTCGACAATACATGTCTCTTTAGTGATGTTAGGGATCGAAATGGTATTTGGAAGGCCATTTAAAAAATACCCTCATTTTTAGAAAAAAGTACCCTCATTTTAGGTGAACTCTTAAATTTTAAGAGTCAATATAGGATGAACGGATCACATAAACCGGAGGGAAAATATGATACAAGCCCTCACGAAAAAATATAAACGAGTCTAAATTGAAAACTACGTTCAAACCTATGATTGCGTTGGATAAAAACCGCAATTTCATACATGTGCATGTAAAACAAATTTCGTTGTAGAAGGGTCTTAAAACAGCACAAACAACATTTTTCAAAAAAACAAAAAAGTGAAAAAGTATATTTAAACAAAACGCATTTGACTAACAGGTCGAACAACTGATGTTTTTTAACCCTGCTGCCTGCCATAGGTGATTGCTAAATGAAATTGATCACAAGATGTAACAAAATGGATCTTAATATAAATTTAATACTAAACAGAAATAAATTATCTTGTGGCCACGATGTTATGCCACAAACATATATATACCTATACTTAAAAAAACTATTGTAATATTTAGGTACTTGTATTTTAAAGTACTTGATTTGTACTAAATATTTTGGTACAGAAATAATACAATATTCTATGTTTGAAAATCATAACTTAAAGACATTTGAAATAGAAAAACTTTAAAAATGCTGAAAATGTAACTGTAGAAACCAAAAATCTATAGTGCCAAAATTTCATGTACAAATAAAGTCCTGTAAATTACAGGTACCTTAATATTACAATTCTTTTAGAGTAACATAAAAGTACTGAATATTAAAAGTAGATTTCCAGTACAACAAATTTTTAGTACAGAAATAGTACCGATGCGAAATTAACTGTGTAGACTCTTTATCATTTATGGGCTACCTGCATTGTGTTTTTCACGATCCCAGCAGACCTATATTCCAACTGTGTACAAAATGAATTATGATCAATATTTCAAACAACTAAGGATCACTAAACAACAACAAATAAGTACTAGACACCATCTTTCTTATTACTGTCATTATATTGACAATAATGTTATTCCCAGTGGCTAATGTATTAAAGCACTGCATCAAACTACCGGCAACCTGTCTGATACATTTCTATGTAGGTGAGATCAAACCCTATTTCACTGTTCCCTCCGTCTACTCATACTCCTTAGAGAACACTGTATTGAACATCTTAAACACTTAACACTTCAATTCGACTTCTTGTCTCACGCTTGCAAAAAAGATCTAACAGCAAGCGAATTCGAGAACATCCAAGAGCGCCTGAGAGATATAACCAACACTAAGACCGCAACTCTCCGCTCCAGACAAAGATGCAAATTTAAACGGGATGGTACTTCTTTCCCATCCATTATTACAAAAGAAAAGAAAAATAATAAAACCAAAATCAGACATTTCAGACGTAGACCTCAAGTCTTCAGCAACAAGATCAATACCGTTGTTAATCTCTTCAGCAAACAACTTACTGAGGACGAAACTTCATTAATATCCAGAGGCCTAAACATTTTGCCAGGGGCCTCCTTATCAAGGAACATTTTGCATTCAAAGAGGACGATAGCACCACCTCAGATAGTGACTCTGACGACTCCAACGAATATAAATTTAGAAAGAAAAGTAACTGGGTCCCTAAACCAAGCAAAAACACCACCTAAGAATCATTTATAGACAATGTTAAAACGGATACACTTACAAATGTAAAAAAACCCAATCAGACCTATGAAAATTTAACACCTAGTGAATGTGTGGTTTTAACAAATTAAAGATATAATGACGACATTGTTGTTAAACCTGCAGACAAAGGGAGTGCTGTTGTCGTCATGGACAAATCTAACTATGTCCAAGAGGCCGTTCGCCAATTAGATGATGACCGGTTTTTCAAAAAACTTAATTCGGACACTACCCTCCAATTCAGCGAGGAAATAACAGAGTGTTTAAAGGAAATGTGTGACAATAACACCATTGGTATAGATACTCTCAAATATTTGTATGAAAACCTGAAGATTCTAAACCTGGGCGATTCTACCTGCTCCCTAAAATTCATAAAGGGTGTAACCCTGAAATACCAATCGTCTCAGCTAATGGTCATTCCACCGAAAAAATATCCGAATACGTTGAGTACTATCTTCGACCACATGTAGAAAACTTGTCATCTTTTATAAAATACTCTACAGATTACCTACTAAAAATTCCGGATTTAAACCCTCTACCTGCCAATACTACTCTTGTCACAATGGCTGTCATCTCCCTATATACGAATGTTCCCTATGCGAATGGTATTGAAGCATGTAGAGAAGTTTGGGACTCTCGATCTCTTAAAATTCCACCTACTGCTTGCTTAGTAGAAATGCTGACTTTGGTCTTGAAAAAGAACAACTTCAGATTCCAAGGAGAACACTATTTACAGACAAATGGCACTTCTATGGGTACAAAAATGGCTCCATCTTATGCCAATATAAGCATGGGTAAATTTGAAAAGCAAATGCTGGTGTGCTCCATCGAAAAACCGCTTTCCTGGTATCGATTCATTGATGACGTTGACATGAAATCGGACAAGGGAGACCACGAGTTACATACATTAATAACAAATGCTAACATCCATGAAACATCTAATTCAACCATAAACTTCCTTGATACATCTAGCACCCGTCTCTGTACATGTAGGTATAATCAACACTGACATATACTTTAAACCTACAGATACTCATCAATACTTTTCGCCTGACAGTTGCTATCATCCACACTGCACGAAGAGCATTCCATACAGCCCAGCTCTCAGAATAAGGCGAATCTGCTCCTCTGAAGAAACTAAAAAACAACGTTTGGGGCAGTAGTTAGGACATTTGAAAAAAAGGGGATATAAACACAAAAACATCAAAAATAGTTTTCGAAAAACGAAATCCATCCCTAGAAGCAGTCTGCTAACTTACAAAGAACAAGTGAAACTGCGAGCTACTGTTCACTGTACCCCCGCCGCAAGTGTAAAAATATGCAAGTGTTCGGTAAACAGGAAGTTGTCGAGTGATGAATATGAAAACGCATCACACGGTATAGCTGATTTATATAAATCCTGAAACCAAATTTCAGAAATCCTTGTATTGTACATGTAGTTCCTGAGAAAAATGTGACGAAAATTTTCAACTTGGCTATCATGTGTAAAATCATACAATTTGCAAGTGTTCGGTAAACAGGAAGTTTTCGAGGGATACATCTGAAAACGCATCACACGGTATAGCTGACTTATATAAATCCTGAAACCAAATTTCAGAAATCCGTGTATTGTAGTTCCTGAGAAAAATGTGACGAAAATTTTCAACTTGGCTATCATGTGTAAAAACATACAAGTGTTCGGTAAACAGGGAGTTGTCAAGTGATGAATCTGAAAACGCATCACACGGTATAGCTGACTTATATAAATCCTGAAACCAAATTTCAGAAATCCTTGTATTGTAGTTCCTGAGAAAAATATTCATGGGACGGACTGACTGACGGACGGACGGAAGGACGGACAGACAGAGGTAAAACAGTATACCCCCCCTTTTTTTTTAAAGCGGGGGTATAAAAACAGAAAAGTAAAAGAATCCCATGTGTGCTCACTTACAATCCATGCCTGAGAAATAGTTTCAATACCATTCGTGATCATTGGACAGCAATTGAGAAACATTCTAAGTTATCCAAAATCTTTCCTGAGCCTCCCATGATTGCCTTCAAACAACCTAACGGCATGAGAAATATACTTGTCCGTGCTGACCTTTCCAAACCTTACCGTACTGTAGGTAATTGCCAGCCTTGTGCGGATAAGCGCTGCAAATGTTGCAACCAATTGCAGCATTCATCAACATTTCACAGTAAGACCACAGCAATATCAACTGCAAAAGCTTAAACGTAATTTACGTTCTTGAGCGACCTAGATGTGGTCTCCAATATGTTGCTGAGTCTATGCAGCCATTTCACAAACGCATTAATGGCCACAGGAGTGACGTCACACACAAAACGTATATTCCTGTCAGCCAACACCTCAGGTTACCAGATTACAATCTGAAAAATTTTGATCACATGAAGATCCTTGTGATCGAACAAGATTGTACATGGCGAAATTCCTTATCTATGGCAAATATGACGTTGCAAACGTCAAAGGATGTCAAATCTATGGTAGATTTTTGTTTTGTCCTAATAAAATTGAGAATGGAAATGGGGAATGTTTCAAAGAGACAACAACCCGACCAAATAAAAAGAAAAACAACAACAGCAGAAGGTCACCAACAGGTCTTCAATGAAGCGAGAAATTTCCGCACCCGGAGGCGTCCTTCAGCTGGCCCCTAAACAAATATATACTAGTTCAGTGATAATGAACGCCATTCTAATTTCCAAATTGTACACAAGAAACTAAAAGTTAAAATAATACAAGACTAACAAAGGCCAGAGGCTCCTGACTTGGGACAGGCGCAAAAATGCGGCGGGGTTAAACATGTTTGTGAGATCTCAACCCTTCCCCTATATCTCTAACCAATGTAGAAAAGTAAACGCATAACAATACGCACATAAAAATTCAGTTCAAGAGAAGTCCGAGTCTGATGTCAGAAGATGTAGCAAAAGAAAATAAACAAATGACAATAATACATAAATAACAACAGACTACTAGCAGTTAACTGACATGCCAGCTCCAGATGTATGATTTACGTTATTTTCCCGGAAAAAGAGTAAAATAAAACTACAATAAAATAAAGCCATATATAACATTTTATGTAAGTCGTCGCCGACTTCAGCAAAGGCTTCCCAAACTTTCCTGAAGTCCTGTATTTAAAATACCCAGGAAAACACTTTCCGTTTTCCCTCTACAATTTGCCGATGGTTTGAAGAAAGATGTGATCTTTTATCTATACGACGGATACTAATTATTTGATGTACCGTCCGAATCCGGCGATGAAGAAAGACACGGCTGTTTTTAGTAGTGGATATTTTGGGAATGGAGTGATAGTAAATAATTTAGCATCACGGATGGTCTACGGATAGCAAAGTATTTAAAGTGAGAAAATAAAATTACAGGATACCACCAAGTTGATTTTTCAAAATCGTCACCAGTTAAAAAAAGATTGATTAACGCAAAGCCATCAAAGTTGATGTACTGACCAACTTAAACGGACGCCTTACGAATGCATAACGGACATGCAACGGATATGCAACGGACGAGAAACGGAGACGTACCGGATAGAACGGATGTCTAACGTACACCTAACAGACGAGTACCGCATAAAACGGACACCTAACGTAAGCATACCGGATAAAACGGATAACTAAGATATGCGAAAAAATTAAAGACGACAATAATAATACAAGTAAATCGCATTAATATTGAAAATGTTCTGTGTTCACTGCCAATTTTGCATTGGTACTATGTCTGTACCAAAAATTTGTAGTAGTTGAAATTTACTTTTCATATTCAGTACTATTGTATTACTCTGCAACATTTAGGTACCTGTATTTTACAGTACTTTATTTGTACTTGAAAATTTAAGGACTACATATTTTTGGTTACAACGTTACATTTTAAGCATTTTGATAGTATGTCTACTTCAAATCTCTTAATATTTTGATTTTTAAACATGGCATATTGTTATCGCTTTTGGTTATATTCTGTACCAATTTTTTTTTAAGTACAAATCAAGTACTGTAAAATACATATACGTAAATAGCACAATAATTTTAAAGTAAAGAAATAGTACTTAATATCAAAAGTAAATTTTCAGTACTACAGATTTTAAGTACCAAAATAGTACTTATGCAAAATTAGCTGTGGAACTGGTTTTGATTTGTTCTTCAAAGTGCCGCTAAAGGGCAGTGTCTGACCTGAATAACAGATGATTGATTGTGAAGATATGCCCTTATTCTAAGATCGAATATGAATAATAAGAATTCATGAACCTTACGAAATCTAATTGGCTTTTCTGACGATAAATTTTCAATTGGCATGTACCCGTTTCAGTTCCGTTCAACATCCGTTTTATCCGTTAGACGTCCGGCAGAAGTCCGTTTGTGAATTTATCTGCCAGACCTCCAACGGATGTATAACGGACACGTAACGGATACAAAACGGAAACGAAACGGACGAGTACCGTACAGAACGGACGCCTAACGGACGTCCAACGGACATTTTATCAGTTGGACGTTCGTTCAAAGTTATGAACATGCTCAAAATTTTCCACCGGACAGAACGGACTTCGAGGATAAAACGACGCTTAACGGACATGCAACGGACATGGACGGACGCCTAACGGACAAGAACGGACGTCTAACAGACATAAACAAATGGAAAAAAAGTTATCCGTTAAGCCTCGGTCACACTTACCGGATAGCTCGAACGGACGCCTAATGGATAAAAAAAAGTTATCCGTTGACAAAAATTTTATCCATTGGGAGTCCGTTGGGGTACAAACGGACATGTAACGAATGCCCAACGGACACACAACGAACATTGAACGTACGTGAAACGGATACGTACCGGACAGAACGGATGTCGAACGTACATCCAACGGACGAGTACCCGATAAAACGGACACCTAACGGAAGCGTAACGGATAAAACGGACGAACAATATATTCTGAAAATTAAAGGCAATAAACCATCTAAAAATTAAAGGCAATATACCATGAGAAATTTCAATTGGCATTTGTCCGTTTTACTTACGAGCACCGCACAAAACGGACGCCTAACGGACTGAATAGTTTTAATTCACTAGTACTTTCATGTTTAATTCACTAGTACTTTCATGTTTAATTAACATTCTTCAGGTGAAACTATACATGAGTAATGTAACTATGTTAACATAATATGTAAACATAGTTACGTTAACAGCTATGGAAACAAGTGATGACAGGAAAATGAGTGACTCATTCTATGTTTTTTTCATTTATGCCCTCTTGGGAGACTGTCCGTAACTTTCTTATCCAAAATCTTTTCCGAACGACTCTGTCGACCTTCGACCAACCCTCGTTGTATATATATATATATATATATATATAAATGGCAGTCAGCAGGGTTGAACAACATCAGTTGTTCGACCTGTTAGTCAAATGCGTTTTGTTTAAATATACTTTTCACTTTTTTGGTCTGTTGGAAAATGTTGTTTGTGCTGTTTAAAGACCCTTCTGCAACGAAATTTGTTTTACATGCACACGTATAAAAAATGCGGTTTTAACCCAACGCAATCATAGGTTTGAACATAGTTTTCAATTTAAACTCGTTTATATTTTTTGTTTGGGCATGTATCATATTTTCCCTCCGGTTTGTATGCGGATCCGTTCATCCTATATTGACCCTTAAAATTCAAGAGTTTATCCAAAAATGAGGGTACTTTTTATATGGCCTACCAAATACCGTTTCGATCCCTAACATCACTGAAGAGACATTTATTATCGAAATCCGGATCTTGTGTTCTAAAGAAATATTGACACCGTATGTTTGTGGCACAACATCGTGGCCACAAGTTAACAAAATGTTTATTTTTAGTATTAAATTTATATTAAGATCCATTTTGTTACATCTTGTGATCAATTTTATTTGGCAGTCGCCAATGGCAGTCAGCAGGGTTAAAGAAAATCAGTTGTTCGACCTGTTAGTCAAATGCGTTTTGTTTAAATATACTTTTTCACTTTTTTGGTCTTTTGTAAAATGTTGTTTGTGCTGTTTTTAGACCCTTCTACAACGAAATTTGTTTGACATGCACACGTATAAAAATGCGGTCTTTATCCATCGCAATCATAGGTTTGAACGTAGTTTTCAATTTAGACTCGTTTATATATATACATATATATATAAAAACGAGTCTAAATTGAAAACTACGTTGACAAATTTATTAATCTCTGTATATATATAACATCTTAATGCCTTATATATCATGTATTGTAGTACGCCGCTGGATTAAAACTGACGTGGGAAGGTAACACATGGCCAGCGAAAGCTCTTTTTATGAGAGCCCAGTTGGTCGTGTGGTCTAGCGGGAAGGCTGCAGTGCAGGCGATTTGGTGTCACGATATCACAGTAGCATGGGTTCGAATCCCGGCGAGGGAAGAACCAAAAATTTGCGAAAGCAAATTTACAGATCTAACATTGTTGGGTTGATGTTTAGACGAGTTATTAATAATGTTGTTATACCAGGCATTCTGAGGTATCAAAACTACTAAAATTTGTTCACACTTCAATGTTTTGAATAAGAAGAGGACATGTTGGTACTCTTAGATTATAACACAATGTTGACTGCTGTAGTTTTTCTTAATAATGAATATGATTGAAATACCAGAATTATATATGTCTGTGTCATGCCATCCTTGTGTATTGCATTCTTTAACAATCGAAATGTTAGAGTTCTTTTCTTTAAATGCACAATGCACACCAACTGCAACAGTAGATTGGAATTCCGTTTCATCATCAAGTTTTTCATTGTTGCTAGTTTCACAGTAGTATACCTCTAAAGGATAAACTTCTAGAAGATCACACCCAACCTGTATGCAGTATAAAGCACATACACATTCATAGATCTAATTGATCCTAATTGGGGATAAGGTTGACACAACTTCAGTATATAATTCAAATATTTTTTTTATTGGCCTTGTGATCATAATATTAAGGAGAAGACATGAAGATACATTCTTAAAATACTGACTTAAAGCCATATTTGTTGCTCTTATTTTGACTTGGGATATCGTGATTTTTAGAACTATTCTAAGACACATAAGTCAAAATGTATTTTGAGGATTTCTTTATTTTTCCGTAGGACCATGACGTGTCATAAGACCACCATAAGACACGTAATTATCCTCATACAGCTACATTGATATGGCCCCTAGAGTAAATTCATTAGACATTAAAGATAATCAAAGTATGGTTGACCAATACAAATAGTTATATCCAGATAGCTGACCTTTTATTTGGAGATAATCGTTGATGAATTATTTTAGCAAAAATTGAAATAGGTGAGCGATTCAGGCTCTTTGGAGCCTCATTTTCATTTCCTAGTTGACCCCTAAACAAAAATGTATGCTAGTACAGTGATAATTACATCTGGTTGTATAGGATGGAAGCACTGTACATGTGCGGAGAGATCCTTATAAGTTAGCTGAGTCTGTTTAAAAACTATTTTCATTGCTTCATGAATACAATATGATAAAAATAAACAAAAACAAAACATTTGCATCCATCGCTGTCATATCCATATTTTATAATTTCTCAAAAACTTAATAACTTGTGTTCTTTAAGTTTTGTGTTGCAAAATATCTTGTTTTTTAAGGCAAGAGCGAACCACTAGTTGAATTTTATTTTGAAATTAACAGTTTGAAACCTTTTCAAAATCTACCTCAATTTTTTAAACTCGTCTAGTTAAGGGTAAAATTGTCAAAATCAGTTTTACGCCTGAACTGTACTATATAGTTTTTTTTAAAAGATTTTAAGTGAAGTTAGAACAGATTAAACCAGAATGGCCTTACAATCTTTTGATTGCGATGTAAGTTATTTTTCGCTCCTCTTTTGAATTTACGTATGTTCCAGCATTTCAGATAGGTAAGCGTTTCTTTTATAAATGTTTTATCGTTTATTTTACGAAATGTTTTTTTTTTTAAAGATGGTGGTTTTATTTTTTGAACTTAATCACATATTGATATACCATTATGTAACTTTTTTTATGTAATTTTAGTGACATACGAATGCCTTTACAAACGTCCTTTGGTCTTTTTGCTTTTAAATAGTTGTCAAATTAAAATTAATTCCATAACTCCTTATTGTTTTATTAAAGCAAACTATTGTGGCTGTTTTGTTTTGAATGAAAATGACTGATGTAAAATAATTTTAAACTTTTGTAATTTTTCGAAAATTTCCGTATTATGTTAGATTATTTAAAAATTTGTCCAAAATTCATTCACTACATGTATTAACTAAGTTAAAGATCTCTGAGACAACAGGCTTAAACAACATTACGCGAAAGACATATACAGAATACATAATTTAAAACTAAACAGGTGTTATAACAATTTATTAAGCTTAATCAGTATATACTGATTTATAATAAATAAAATAGATACGATAAAAAAATCTATCAGCAGTGACCATTTAAAAAAAGATCAAACGCAAGACAATTGACATTCGATAAATACTCATTTATAGCATGGTGTTAGTATTATACAAGATAGACCTTTGTCATGTAAAACAAATCGACCTATCACAAATTATGATCACAACTTTTCAGCAGATCTGCGTTCTTACATTTTGCACCTAGGATATAGGTAGTCATTCCATTCCGGCATGGTAATTTGTTTTAACATCAATATTCATGGAATTCGTTAGGAGCAAACACATCTTACACGTTAATTTAAAAGGATAAAATCTACTTTTTGCTATTATATAGATATAACATAAAAATATAAATCTTACCTTTTTAAATGAATGCTCTATCGATCTGCCACTTTCTAAGTCAAAAAGCAAAACACAAACCACTACATTATACCACTTTAACATTTTATCATTCAGAGCCAAACCAGCATTTGTGGCTACCAAAACACTTTATCAATATACCTTGAAAATATCGTGATAACAAATATTTCGTTATGAATGTACTATGATAATTTGATAAACAATCGTCAGATTTGCAAAGTAACGATGTTTAATTTTGTTGTCGAAAGGTTAGAATGGACTGTACTAGTGATACATATTTTGATAATTTTGTTAGCGTACTTCGAAATGTATTCGATTCGTCTCTATTTTCTATTTATTGATAATACCTGTTTAACAAATATCTAGTAGAACTATTTGTTGATCATTTTAATAGTTCAGAAATAGCTTGAAGTATTTTAATTTTAGAATTGGTTTCTACTTCATAGTATTGAAGTTAGAACAAACAAGAAAAATGAAAAGAATGAACTTACCTGTTTTGTATTTTTAGCTAAATTGAAACATTTGATTTAAATTGAATACGTCATAGTTGTTGGAGAGATAAAAACAACCAATGGATAAGGTTTATTTTATTTGCCGTTGTCTCCATCAAAGGAATTAAAAATGGTAAGATGTTTCAATACTCTGTATGATAATTTGTTATTAATAATGTTGGAAATATATTTTATTTTATTTAACTAAATTTGTATTTGGTACAATAACGCATTTTGGTTTTATACTCTTGTGTATACATACTAAGATTTTTACTCTTCTTCATGCATATCCTATTTTCGAATGATTTTTGTTTTGGACTTAGCATGTCTTGACAAACCGAAATTTGATTTTATTGAAAAACAAAATGCACGCACATTCGTTTCTGTTGTGCAATCACCGATTTTTTATAATTGTTCATATTTCTGATTTTGTGATCTAAAATAGTTTGTTTTATTTCTTTACATACCCTTTCTGAAATTCTTTGTTATAACACTCAGTAACGGTAGACACTGTTAGTGGATTGTAGAATTTCTGATCAATGTTTTAATCAATCATATTAGTATGGTTCTGTTTATTGACTTCCGACATAAAATTATGTTTTTTTTAACACTCTAATTGACGTAAAATTAAATGTTTCTGCAGGCTAACACATGGGTCACTATGCTATTATTTTAATATTCACCAACCTTCATATTAAGTAGCGAACTCATCTTCCTGGTAGCGTAGCGGAATCAATGATCAAGGCATTAGTAGCGTAGCGGAATCAATGATCAAGGCATTAGTAGCGTAGCAAGCTAAACAGCTTAAAAACTGTCTTAAATATTGTTCTACAAGAAACGAATTATTATTTATTTACTAGTACTTATTACATGTACAACACTATTTATTTAGGCTTCATCGTTTATTGTGTTCAAACCATAAAACCCCACTTAATATACATCACATATAACTAACCTGAGCACTTGAGTTGTAATATTAACATAGGGGTAACCTAAACAGAGATACCCCTTTTTGGTATTTTAATAGTTGGCAATAACGTAGTAAGGGAAATAAAAAATCTAGAGTAATCATTGTCTAGTTTCTTTATTCAACGGTGATGTCGAAAATATCAATGAAACAAGTATACTACGGGTAGCATTGACTGCAGCGAATGTGGTTTGTTCTGGTAATTTTATGGTATCAGAAGTGAATGTCCAGGTAGTGGCGACATTCTTTGAAAAATGAGGGCACTCGTTTTATGCAACTGTCCCACAAAAATATCACGACCCTAAGATGAATGTGGTCAAGTTGCAAAAAGGCTGAGTGGACTTCAGGTCATGAAGTCACTGATGTATGTTAATATAGTTACTAATGCAAATGGGTGCTAATGAGAATGTTGGAAAATGGACAAGTTGACTAAAGCTAATGTACTCGTAGTATATATGGTAATATATATGGTACATAAGTTAGAATAATCATGCCTTACAAAAATTAACAAAAAGGAGGATGATAAAGCAATTTAAGCAATTAGATATGTAATAAGGATAAGATTGAAACTGTCGTTTCAGTCCTGGGGTCCTCCTTGTCGAACAGTTTAGACCAACGTTTTATTAGTACTCCCAGTAGTCTTCCCAACACTATTCTTATACAATTACTATAAATGTATATGTAATTTCATCAGCTGTCTTTGTAATCGCATTGGAAAACAGTATACAATAAACATAAAAGTAGAAGTGAGTGTTTAGTTTAAACATATTAATTTACAGTGGATTGGGAAACACATTTTGCAACTTATATTAATCCCTTTCCACTTTGCGGGTGCGAGTGCTGCCTTGTAGCGGCATTAGCCTACTCTTTTTCGAAATCTACAAGGGTGTATTTAACGTGCAAGAGATATGGCTCTCTCTTAACACGGGTCAGCCATTTATCGTCCCTCTCCGACGGACTATCATCGTTTCCTCAAGACCATACTCGCATATGGTGTCAAGGGAGAGCCGAAAATTGAGTTCCTGAAATTTTCATCCCAAAACGGGAATCGAACCAGGAAACTTTGTGTTAGTAGTCCGATGCACTTACCACTTCACAACGGCTCAGTGAGTGTTAAAACCTACTGTCTATGCCCTAAAGCGTGACGTTTGAAAATAAACTGACAACGTCATTGCTAAAAATAAAAAGACAAACAGACAAATAATTGTACAGAAGAAACAACATAGAAAACTAAAGACTAAGCAAATTAACAGCAACCAATTGACCAAAGAACAAACGTAGATGCCTAATTAGTATCTTTGATAAACATAATTAAAACAATCTTCCTTGATAATGGTTTTGTATGTTTCCTGCATGATTTTTAGATTACTTGGGTGACTGCACTGTTGATTCAGTGCTTTGTTGTCTCATCAGTGATGACAGGTCGAACAAATAAATGGAAACACTGTGGGTGTAGATACGGTAATTGGGAGTCGTGGTCTGCATGCAGTTCTGAGTGCGGAGGTGGACGACAGAGACGAATGAGAAAGGTGTATTTGCATCGATTTCCCGAATGTACAGAGTTCTCTGACTGTGCGACAGACGATACAGGGTGGGATTACCAGGATTGTAACAATATATGTCATAACGGAGGAACATATGTCTCCTACTGTAAATGTCCAAATAGATGGAAAGGAACCTGTTGTGATGAAGGTAAAACGTTTCATTCATTTAAGGATATATATGTAATATAATATATTGCTGCTAATGGTTGGAAGTTCAAAAACATATAAAGGATAAGAAATAAGATAAATTGTCTTGATATCCTAAACTAGAACCTTGACACAAAAAGGATGCCCTTCAAATATATTTTTTTACGATATTAAAAATAGGTACAACTATTAAAACATGATGTCAATCCATATTGTATACCTATTGACTGGGTATGAGTGGACTATTAAGTGTATTGTCCCCGAGGTGCAACTGTTGTCCTGATGCGTAGCCGACACCAAACAACAAAATTCGGGGATAAATCAACTATCGAAATATAAGGAGCAAAACACACAATCCTATTGTTTCATTTTTACTTCATATATATTATGAATGATAATGCTGCGTTCTGCACTGACTTCAACCCTAGATACAAGATCAAATTCAGCCAATCCCATAGCTGCATTTGTATTCCGCGAAATATGATTACGCTTGCGGTCAAATAGTTTCATCGAAGTCCAATAGTTGGAAATTATTGACCGGTCCAACAGTTCAACGCTTCCAAATTGAAAAATAGTGAACATATTGTGTAGTTATCTTATATATATAGAAAATGATGACTGAGTTATAACAAATTTTAATATTTGTCCGTTAAAATCAGAGTCTGAATGTTTTTTTCCTTCCAATTCCTGATTCTGAGGTCTACTATTTTGTCAATATTTAATTATTTACCCTTTCTGAAGTCCTTATATATTTTAATATTTTCCCAATAGAAATCAGATGTGGAAACCAAGGACCTCTGACAAATGGAAATGTTGTTGGAAATCAATTTTTCTATGGGTCAACAATATCTTACGTATGTAATACAAACTATAATATTACAAGGGGGAGTTACCGTCAAACATGTGGAAATTCCGGATTGTGGAGTGGCAGGAAACCTTTGTGTATTTGTAAGATTTATATATTGCAATAAACTGTAAGGTTTTACTTCTGCCATGTCCGCTCGAATAATAACTTTAAATGATATGAACATTCCTTTATGACGTTTGCACATTCGATCATTGTATTTACAGAAGAGCAACAGCAGTTTTAGCTTTTCAGCGTTCAAAGTATGGCTGGCATATTCATGTAAAGCCCATTTAAACATTAAGGCGATTATTTGTTATGTTTTTCATTTAAAATGATATTTCTAGCAAATAAATTAAGCCATAAGTTTGTTCGTTTCTTTTGTTGTATATATGTCATTTAGAGGCGTTTTAGAGCTGACCATACTGAATAGGCTTTGCTAATTGTTGAACGTCTTACTGTAACCTAGGAGTAAATTTCTGTGTCATTTAGGTCTATTGCTGATAGTTTTCTCATTGGAAATTAAACCATATTTTCTTATTAATATTCAGTTCATTTACAAATTTTACAACATTTTTAAGAGTACAGTCGATCGCAAAGGAATATTCAAACTCAAGTTAAACCTCCTCTGAACAAACCACGAGTAAAAACGGGGAAAAAAAACAATCCCCAAAAAACGCAAATATTTAAGCAACTTTAAAAAAAACCCAAGAAAACGGACTATACATGCTATATAGCCAGTTTCTGATAAATGTAAACTAGGGAAAAAGTTCTGTGACGTCTTCAAGATACTTTCAAGCGCAAAGAGCTAATGAATCTAGTTACACAATGCCAAACGTATATTCTACTAAAAAAGAAACCAAGTAATGTTCCTTATGTTTCATTCAGATAAATCATTAAATATTTACATTGTTATTCGTTTTCTGTAATACACCAGTGTATTTATAGATGCGCATACTTGTCTTAGTAACCCGTGTCAAAATGGAGGCACGTGTGTTGATGGCCTCGAAAGATATGATTGCAATTGTCCACAAGGATGGGATGGTGTTAACTGTGAACTTGGTAAGTGCTGTTTTTACAGCTGTTTCTAAAAACACGCCTCTTTTGGGGAGATCTTGAATATTCATAGATTTTTTTTCCTTACTGGTTCCCAGTGATGCTACTTGTGTTCCATCGCACAGACACATAACTGAGGAATGTTACCAGTAAATAAGCATGTACATACTGTTGAAATCTGTGGTAAAGTAAAAGGAGTTCATATGGGAAATGGCATTGTCAGTATTTACAGAAATGCAACCTATATAGGGTGAAAAAGGGGTACTTTCAGAATTAAACCAATTTTGCTCCATTTCACAGATTTTAAAGAAATTAACTCAAATATGAAGTTTTATCACTATTTGATGAAGATTGATAGAATTCTGGGGCTTAAATATGATTACTGAGCATAAATTCACAGTTAAAAGTATGCATAGATTACATAAAGTCCTGGATACAAAATTAATTCATAATATTTGCATATTAGTAAGTTCAATTGTTGAGAAGTGCTTATATTAACTCTGCGCAGTCATTGAAACTCATAGATTCTTCCTGAATATTATTTATGGGTTATGTGTGTCCTTTCGATAACCCAAAAGTAAGCCGCAACACCTAAATCTGTTTTTTGTCACGACAGCATAATAAATACAAGCTAGAAAAAAAAAAAAAATCAAGAAAACTGACAATAGTGTGTTCTATCCTGAATATGCACTTAATATTCCAAATTGCTAGAAACAGCAGAATGATTTAGAATATTTGTGGCCACAGTGGCAAAAAACATAGAAAATTGCCAACACTTTGGTCATAGAACAAATATATTAACTTGTAAATGCTACGATTTTATGATTTTAAAGTTTTTGATTGAGAAAACAATAACTACATGTATGCTTGGTAGTTATGCAAAAATCAGATGTTAGCAGTCATCTCTACAACATTTTAAATAAATTTATATCTCAGACTGGTATCTGCATACATGCAACTATTGCAAACATGGCTTTGTTTGAACACTACTAGTTTATATATAAGGTAAATTGTGTCAGATATATGGTTACAGATGATACTGTTGTGACAAGAATTTTAAATTGACCATTTGAGGCAAAAAAGTGTTCTTAAATTGAAAATAGGCATACAGTAATTTGTGGACTGAAGACAGAGGCTGGATTGGATACTTTATATAATCTAGAATGTTGTAATGTTTGACCGCTAAACTTTACATTTGTAGTTTTCTGATATGCTTTCAATATTTTATCAAAACAGTTTTTAACAGATTTTAGGCATTTTTTTTTATCAGAAAATATGCAAATAGGAAAAGCTGGCAATAGTTTTTGGGAGGGGGTTTGAAATGTATAGTAAAGAAACACTTAGAGTATACGCAGTGATTTCTGTAAGACTATAATTTTGATAAATGAGTATTAATGTGAGTATATGAATGTAAAAATGCAAACTGTACAGTTGGTAAAAAGATAATGAGCTTGATGGATGTATTGAAAATTAAAAAGCAGTGGTATAACTATTGATGTACAAGAACATTCTACTTTATTTGTATTACAGATGGATATACATAAATATTAAGGCAAGGAAGTTTTTCTTTAAAAATTCCGTTGTTGTTAGTTATGGAGGTGCAGTTCGTCTGGCTTCCAGAATTATGTTTTTATTTCCTATAATTTGTTATGTTTTACTTGGAATTTCTAACAGCTTTTTTTTTTTTAAGTAATCGTTTTGTTAATTTCATTGGCATCTAAACGATCTTTTAATACGTGTTTTAGTAACCGGGCAATATTCGTCGATGCATATAAAAAAGAAGATGTGGTATGATTGACAATGAGAAAAACTCTCCACAAGAGACCAACATAACACAGAAATTAACATCTATATGTCACCGTACGGCCTTTAACTGTCAGGTATAATAAACAAAAAGATGTGGTATAATTGCCGATAAAACAACTGTCCAAAAGAGACCAAAATGACACAAACATTAACAATTATGGGTCACCGTACGGCCTTCAACAATGAGCAAAGCACATACCGCATAGTCAGTTATAAAAGGCCCCGATAAGACAATATACAATAATTCAAACGAGAAAACTAACAGTCTTATTTATATAAAAAGAAATGAACGAAAAACAAATATTTAACACATAAACAAACGAAAACCACTAAATTATAAGCTCCTGACTTGAGACAGGCATATAAATAAATAATGTGGTGGGGTTAAACATGTTAGCGGGATGCCAACCCTCCTCTAACCTGGGACAGTGGTATAACAGTACAGCATAAGAAAGAACTATAAATAATCAGTTGAATAAGGCTTAACTTATCAGAGGGACAAAAAAAACAGGTTGACTGTTTTTATTCTTACACAATCACTTAGTTTTACAAATTTGTACTTTCAAACAAATTCTATTTTGAACCAGGAAATACGCTTTTTAGATACCAGATCATTAATGTTGTATCTTTGATGAATGTTCGAGAACCTGAATATCTTTCGTTTTCCTTTTTATAACAAAACATTTTTTTTCTTTCATTGAAGACTTTTAACTCAGTAGATAAAAAACAGTTTCTTAGCTAGTGGTTTACTTTCGTATTTAAAACAATGTATTATTGTGGAACATTTTAGACATATAATTCCACTTTTTTTTTTAGATTCGTCTGGTCATTTTTGTCTCTCTTATTTGATAATAACAAACCATAGTTTTTTTGTCTGTTTAAACCATTGTCAGAAATGACCTAAAGGGATTTATCAGAAAACTTTTAGTTAGTAATTAAACAAATGTTATACTCAATATATCAATAATTTTTGAATAACTTATAATTTCTATGCAACACATTTTCGTTTGTTAACATGTGACAGAAGATGAAAACTGTTCTTCAAATAAAGATAATGTTATATTGCAATGCTCTTGAAAATGATTTTCATAAACGTAGATATTTTTAATCAACCCAAATGATTTATATATGTTTGTGACAATTTCATAGTGACCCATTATCATATTATATGTTATTCAGGTCTCAGACAGGGTATATACTGTGACATTCCCGGCTTAGAGTTTATATCCCCTGAGCCGAAGGCGAAGGGGATATAAGCCCTAAGCCGGGAATGTCACAGTATATACCCTTTCAGAGACCTGAATTACACATATATTACGGATTACCCCTGACTTAATGTTATTTTCCAGTGCAGGTTTTTGTTCACAACACATATACACGGGGGGGGGGGGGGGGGGGGGGGGGGGGGGGTGTCTCAACATGGGATTTTGGGTACAGGTGTGCAGCTGGGATTTTAAAATCACCCCCCATTCATATATTGAATAATTGTGAAATCCCTACCTATACATATATTTCACAGCGAAATCATAACCCATTCATATATTTATGACCCATTGATATATCACAATCGGTCAATTACTACCTATTGATATATTTCCTCGGTAAAATTGCACTCCATTGATATATTTGACGGATCAAAAAAGGGACCCATTCCAGCGACACATATGTATATACCTTTATATAATAATAGGAAGAGACCCCCCCCCCCCCCCCCCTCCCCCCCCCGTGCACATATACAAGGTGAAAACCGTAATATATTCGGCATACGTGAAGGATTTTCTAATTTGCTGTGATCCTAATTTTATCGTGAATGTAATTATTTATAATAACACTTTTAACATTAAATTTAAGTATCAAAAGTGTAAATTGCGTGATTTCGTATCAAAAATGTATTATTGTCTGAAGCACGTCATTATTCCCTCTGTGAGCCTCTGACAATCTGATAGCTTTTGACAACGTCACATAGTAACCGGTGTTATGATGACGTTTTTGAGGTTCCAATTGGGGATAAAAACGTCGTATATACCCCGGCAGTTTCCTGAATATACACTGACATCTCTGTTTTGTTATCCAATCACAAACCTCGACACATTTGTAATCCGTAATATATTTGTATATTTCATGATTTAAAAGATGTTCAACCGCCCATCCAAACAGGATGCCGAAATGATACGGTCAGACACATTTCTAGTCCAACTGTTGTAGTGAACTGGACAGCGCCTTCTTTCTTTGACCCAATGAACACATCTTTGGAGATAACACAAAACTATCCACAGGACTTTTGGGAGTTTCACTGGGGAGACTTTCAAGTGCAATATGTTGCTACAAAAATAAAAAACGGATTGAGATCGGAATGTTTGTTAACGGTGAAGATAAGACGTAAGCTATACTGCACGTAACACACCGTTTAATTTTTCAAAAATTGGTAATTGTGTGATTTCTTACAAAAACATTAGGAAAAGCAGGACCACATTTTTCTGTTCCTTTGTAAAACATTGCTCTATGAACCATTTTACGAGAAGAATTAATGTAATGAGTCTCACAGAAAAGTTTTTTTTTAAATAATAGAGGATCGGAAATGATAATGTCTGATATATAAAAGTATACTATTTATATTTATAGAATAATCATTTTTATATTTCCCTACGACTTATTATCTTTGTTATGTTTCCTTAAGCCATGCCCTGTTCTGAGCTATCAGTTGGAAACCATTCAGCAAAAGTTTGTACAAACTGGAAAACTGACTACGGACAATACTGTATGGTGTTTTGTGACAGTTCCTTCACTCTCGCTAAAGAAAACGAGTTTGACCAGTGGTATGTTTGTGGGGCTAGTGGAAAATGGAGCCCATCTGCAGAACTGCCAAATTGTCAAAGTAAGTATGAAAGGGTCAATATATATTTGTAGATATAAACGAAGCATATTACATTCATCAATATTGCTGTATACTTCTACACCCGAAAAGAGATTGAAGAATATTTGATATTCAAAACACAAACAAATCTTCAAATTAAACTGATGCGTTTTAATACCATAAAAGTATTCCATTGTCGTATTTCATCTGATGCATAGTGAAATACATTAAGGGCATACGATACAGTTTTGATCCTGTATTTACAAGTTCATGAAAATTTGCATATAGGCTATTTTTTACCTGATTAAATCAAATATGTAAAAAAAAATATACCTTCATGTGCTACTTTTTGAGTAAAATGAGGTCGAAATTTTGTATATTTGCTCAAAAATCAGATTTGTGGCCGTAATTTCTTTTTCGAAAGAAAGACATAACTTTTTTGTTATAAAAGATAAACATTAATTTTTTTTGTTAAATAATCGGAAATTTCTGCATTTTAAAAATATTTAAAAAAAATATGCAATTTTTAGGCAGAAATAACTCATATTCATCAAATGTTCATGAATTGAGGAAAAAACGTCATATTTTACTGCATGTTTATCAAAATTAAAAAAAATCCTCTATTTACAGTTTTATAAAATTTGGGTGACATAATCTCCCTGCAAAATGAAACAAAATGCCGTTTTGAAAAATAGGGGTCCATGAACTCGTTTTCAAATCAAATCAGTTTGAATGATAAAAATCAGTCGAAAAATGAATCTTTTCCCGATATGTCACAGTTTGACGTCGCGAAAATAACAAATTACGTTAGCAACGTCATTACCTTCCCTGTAACTGTATCGTATGCCCTTAAGCTTACTGTGTGATAATCATAATGAAAAACAGAACAACGGAATAAAAAAAAATGAATTTAAAGTAAAGAGAAATACCTTGTGATAGAAAACTAATTTGTTTCTCTTTTTCAATATTTAAATAAAGAAGTGTACATTCATTTGGATTAATCTTTACCTGAAATAAAGCTGGCAATTATCTTATTACATATATGTTACTTATTCTTTATGTCAGTTCCTAAGTGTGTTAAGTTAAACCTTTTTTTATCTTTTTTTTTTTTTTTTTTAACCAATTTAACATTTTCTCGTTTTGTTGCGTTTTGAGTACATGTGGTCAAATTCATTGTTAATTAAATAAATATCATATTTACTTTCAGAACAACTGGATCCATCTGTTATCAAAACGCGGAATCAGTATCATTTTAGTCAATGCAACGACTTGTCCAGCAATAATCAGATGAAGGAAATATTCATGAAACGATTTAATTCGTCAGAATTTTCCTATTTTTGTAAAACATATGACAAAGAGTGTTTGAAGGAAAATGTGTCCATAATCTGTTAAATTGGCCAATTATAAAAATAAACATATATGTTTTAACATTTTTTGCATTTTATTTCGTGGTCTTATTTTTGGTTTCGTACGTTTCCTCTTCATCTCCTTATGTTTTGTAAAACATATCACTCTTATTAAGATATCAAAATATATCCATCACAACATTCCTTTTTATGTTGCATTTTTAAACCAAATAACCATACTCAATAGTTTATCTGGGTGCGGGGATTTCTTGCTGTATTGAAAATCTACTGATGGCCTCCTGCTGTTGTCTCGGTTATGGACGGGTTGTTGTCTCTTTGACACATTCCCCATTTCCGTTCTCAATTTTATGATTCTAAATACATTTTCAAAAAAAAAAGTGTGCCTTTATTTATTGATAGTCTCTAGTTTTTATAATGCAATAGTTATACAGTTGATTTGATCTGTATTACCTTAGCTGTCTGTGTTACCTTAGCTGATTTCGTCTACGAACTGTGTTGGTAAATTCATTTCCATGATGTTCTTTTACTTTCTCATTGTTGTTTTAATTATTCGTTTATACTTAACTTGTCAGGGAGTTATGCCTAATATGATTTGGTTGTGTCCTTATATTTAGTACATAAGCCGTCGATAATGGTGTAAATACAACACATAAAAAAAACATTGTAAAAAGAAACATACATTCATTAAAGGTAATCTATAGCCTAATATCGATCTTAAGATAGTGTAGGGATGACATTTAAGCATGATGAACCTTTGTCAAAGGCTTCCTTATGAGCGGCAGCCATTTAATTAGGGACTCGAGAAATAACTGAAGTTAAATTGTCTATTCAGGAACAAGAAATTTTCCCAACGCTACGCTCCGTGTACTCCCGAAATAGAACAGATGTTTTACAGCCTTAAGAAGTATAACGTTATAAGTTGGCATATAAAATTTCCTTTTTAATTTAACCTTTAAAGGATAAACAATGATACCTTCGTAGACGCAACGCACGTCTTGCCAAATTGGAAATTATGGTATTTCTGATGAGTTTTGTCTCATCTTAGTTGGCGTACTCTTTGTTATGTGCATTCTAGTTAACCTTCTGGATCGTTAGTATTCACCAACTTCGAAAAGATCTAAAAATTGTGAGAATACATTTGATAGACTCACTAGTCATCAACTGTATTACACATGTTTATGACTAACAAATGAAACGCGTAATGATAAATACATGACAGTCAGTATCATTATCAAATATTTCAATTAGTGCAGATTTTAAACAATTACTATAGGACTTGATTTTTGAAACCGTTAAATACTCAATCAGCATTTAAGGATCTTTGTACGTTCTTAGTTTGCAAGGGCATGAAACAAATGACGACAATCTTGGAATTTTTTTTTAGTCGGATATTAAGGCAGCTACAGAGAAAGATTTCTTATATGATTTCTCAGTCCGTTCCCATTCGTTTGGTGTGTTTGAGCTTTTGATATTGCCATTCAGCTATAGACTTTCTGTTTTGAATTTTCGTCGGAGATCAGCATTGTTGTTTAATTACCTTTGACTTGACTCTGTTATACAAAGAAATGTTGATACAAATCAACCCAGGATCTATAAATTATACGGAGACAAACAATCTTTAACTGTCACCTTCTACCTTATTGTTTCAGATATGGACGAAGTGTGGTACCTATTGAAACGTCAAAACCCGCTGCATTTATTTGTGCCTCGTTTTTATATAGATTCTGACGTAAAACACGTGATTCTACGCCAGGTTGTGAATCTATAAACCATTCGGTCCCAGTACTGAAAATCACTCAACCCTTTCTGGGTTGATTAAACAAACATACATATAATACAAAAAAAAGTTAGTAATGAGTGAGGCCATTATGTACTATTTTGGGCTTCTTTCTGTTAAATATTTGTTTGTTTTTGTGGTGAATAAGACTGTGGCACGTTGTTGACTGCTGTACTATGGTAAATTCGTGCATTTTTTAATTTTTACAAATATGTTTGGTCTGTATGCAATTTTGTGCTTCTTTGTTGTATGTTTGTATGTTTTTTTTTAGTTATTAAGATAACAGCACAATGTTGACTGCTGTATTATTGGCATTTTCACCTATTATGTTTGTTTGTTTTGTTCACGCATCGTTGTCAGCATAATGCATTTTGATGTGACTGCCATACAAGTGAGAGGTTTAGCTATAAAACCTGGTTCAATTCATCATGTTCAATAACAGAAAATGTCTTCAGCAAGACAGGCATATTACAGTTGTTATCCAATCGTTTTATGTGTTTTAGCTTTTGATTTTGCCATTTGATTAGGAACTCTCCGTTTTGAATTTTCTCGGAGGTCAGTATTTTAGTGATTTTACTTTTTTCCAGTATCTTTCTAGGACTGTTTGATTTTAAGCCTTTTATACGGAAAACAGGTACATGTATAACCTACTGTTTTAGTGGTTATCGTTTTGGGACTTGGTTTATACGAGATTGTCATTTCTAGTTTTTTATATAGATATCACCGTTGGGTTTCTTGTGCTTTAATGGTTAAAACTAGTCATTTGTTTTGTTATGCCATTACTGTAAATTCAGAAATTATTGCGTGCATTTATTATTGCGATTTTATCATTTTAGACTGAAATGCGATTTAATTTTTACGATTTTGAGAAAAATCCGGTTTAATTCATAACAAATATTTCAAAATGCTAGTTTGAATTATTGCGTTTAAAACTCTGTCGCCTTTTTCGCAATAATGAAAACCTTACAATAATTTCTGAATTTACAGTAACTTATTGTATGTAAAATGTGCAGTCAGTTAATTTAAGGACATCACCTACTCCTTTTGATCAGCAGTTAGGATACAGCAGAATTAGTATACGCTTTTTTTCTGCAGTAATTTTTTGATTGATTTGGTTGTTTCAAATTGAATACTGAACGTTTTCAAGAAATTAATATTCGTATCTGTACATCGTACATGTATAATTATGTTGAATGCCTGTGTGAAAAGTATCATGAAAAACAGTTTCGTATCATCGTCTATTTGATATTTTTTTATCCATGAGCCACAGATTTTAAATATTGATCTTCTATGAAAATTGAGAGCATTCATACTTGTGTCATATTGGGATTGATAGTAAAATTAAAAAAACAACAATTGAAAATCAGTATTTCATGACATTAAATTCAAAACCGTATTATAATGATTGTGTCACTGAGAAGCTTATCACTGGGAAATCGTATTCTATATAGGGACTTTTATACTTTATCAGTAATATAACCTTCATTAAATTTTTGACAGAATGAACTTAAGTTTGTAATTGAAATGCTCGTTTGGTGCAGATGTAATCACATATTAGTTTACATTGTTACGTTGATAAAGGAAGCGGGACGTTCTATCAAAAAGATGGTTCAAAAAGTCGCAGTTATAGTTTTATTAATCTTAACTATGTTTATTTTACCTACACGACAACAAAATCCCTGTTGTCAGTTACATTTGAAACAATATTTGCCCATCAAACAACCGTTATACTTTATGAAAGACCTTGCAATTAAACAGTCACTGATAAAACATATTACTCTTAGTAATAATAGTATTCTTTATATTTTCTTTCTTATTTATTTTTGGAGCGTTTTCGCAGAGCAGATCTGGTGGGAAAATACAAAATTAGTTATTCTTCTGTTAAAGTGGATAGACAATTCGTAAGGCTGTTGTAGAACAGTTCTCACGAGAATTCTTATTACATCTTATGAGACGGCCGAACTGACCACAACCATATTTTTCTAAATGGTAGAGTATTATTCATTGATCAAAAAGGTTTCATAGATTTGTATGTTGTTTATTGAGTTTTTTGAGGCATTAGATACGTTTAAATTTCCATTTTTGTCGATGAAATCAGACAAACCTTTTCGATACATTAAGGTATCCCCGTGCTTGCATTTCCTATCATGTTTTTCTTGATAGAGTGTTGCTGCTTACAAGGAAGCTATTAAACCAAGCGTTCTAAATGGTGAAGTTGAAATCATCCCTTCGTAAATTTTACGGACGCCATCACGAATTGGTTGACCGTTATTTAATAACCGTTTCACAAATGATATCGGATATGTGCCTTACGTCGTAACTACAATCCCCTTCCTTTTCATGAATGTGACCTACCGAAATTGTGTTATCACATAAGCAACACGACGGGTGCCACATGTGGAGCAGGATCTGCTTACCCTTCTGGAGCACCTGATATCACCCCTTGTTTTTTGGTGAGGTTCGTGGGGTTTATTTTTTAGTTTTCTATGTTGTGTTATGTGTACTATTGTTCGTTTGTTCGTCTTTTTCATTTTTAGCCATGGCGTTGTCAGTTTATTTTAGATTTTTGAGTTTGACTGTCCCTTTAGTATCTTTCGTCCGTCTTTTTATTTTGGCTGTGTCTCTTAAATTGTTTGATAATGTTCGATAACCTTTATATTCTTTTTTTTCAGTTTGTCAATTTTTTTATTGCATTTTTACTGCATGCGGGGTTATTTTGTCTCTGGATTTGATTCGTTGTATTTTAGTTTTGATCTCTACACAATGTTCCTTTTTTGATATTCATGATTAAGTTCTGTGTATGTTATTCAATATCTTTTTACATTGTTTTCAATATTATTTTTGATTGCGTATTACGTCTTGGACGTGTTTGGAATTGGATACACAAATGCTTACAATACTTTAAGTGCAACATGCCGTTTATTTGAGAAAATACAAAATGGTTTTTGCTCAATATACCATACATACCACATATCCTATATCATATAAAAGTATAACAATAATACATAAATACCCACCCAAATTAGAACAAATAAAAAAAAGAAGATGTGGTATGATTGCCAATGAGACAACTATCCACAAAAGCCCAAAATGACACAAACATTAACAACTATAGGTCACTGTACAGCCTTCAACAATGAGCAAAGCCCATACCGCATAGTCAGCTATAAAAGGCCCCGATGAGACAATGTAAAACAATTCAAACGAGAAAACTAACGGCCTTATTTCTGTAAAAAAAATATATATATAGTGTTTAGGTAAGATGATATTGAGTTGGACAACGTTATTAGTAATTGACGTTGACGTTTTTTTTGACAAATTCCAAGACACAAAGTTAATGCAGCAGGTTATGTCGCGTTTTTAGCGATTGACACAACAATACAAGTACGCGTATGATTGTAAGGTTGTATTTTTGAATAGATGCACACCATTCTAGTTGAAATTTAAATTTTAATGAGAAGTCAAAATCAGAGAAACGTTGGAAATCATAGCACTAAATATGAAAGTTCCGTTCAGAAACACATTTGTCAAAAAAAGAATCTAAAAATGACATGAAAGCAGACAAAAAAATATTGGTTCGCTTGGAGTGCAAACGGCCAAGTACTGTTAATATCATGGTTATGTTACGAGCGCAAGAAGCTTATTTTGGATTATTTAGCTGTGACGAATATATCCATAATGGTTCTGCCTGAAAACAACCTGATACATTTTTGTTTGTGTTTATACCGTTTTTCTAGATTCACCTTCATCAGCAACACTCAAAGCAAAAAAATAAAGCAAAGGATGTATAAGAACCGCAAACGATGAAGAGATATAAACCAAAAAGGACTAAAAACGTGCCAAATCCTTCTAAAGCCAACTTTGCCTGAGAGAATTTAAGCCTGCGTTTTAGTATAATTCAAAAATGTTTGAAAGTGAAAAATAAGATGATTTGTAATTAATATCGTGTCAGCTCCGACTTACAAATCATCACGATCGAGGTTGATCATTACAACACCTAATATCTCTCATTATAATGTAAAAGTAACTCGTTTTACACTAGTAATAGCACGTTATAACGACTAAGTAACGTGTTATAACGAATAAGTAACGCGTGATAACGACTAAGTAATGCGTTATAACGACTACACTCTTATTAAAAAATGGCTAACATTAACTTTAGAAGTAATAGAAAGAGTAAGCTGAATTGGAGAAATACGACATTATGACTGATATTTCAAAATTGTAATGTAACAAATGAAATTTTGTCTATTTGAATCAATATTAACTTTATGCAAAGTAAAGATTTCAACAAAATATTTATGTATTCGAAAAAAGTTAAAAGGAAATTATTACTAGAACTTCTACAAGAACTTGTGGTCAAATGGCTGGTCAATAAAAGATCATAATAGTACCGTTTTCACCATCCCTGGATGTCAGATATTTCTAATAAAAATAATAGAATTGCAGATTACAGAATTAAAAAAAGAGAGGCAATAGAAGCCAGCAGGACATTCAAACTCATAAGTTCAAAAAAATCTGTCAACTGCATGACACAGGTAGTAAAAGACAATATGACACACTTGATAACACCCACCATAACAACTGATAACAAGTTCACGAATTTTACAAAAACACTGTCGATTAAAATGTAAAAAAATCAAAACAGTTTGACAAAAATTTAATAAAGTTAATTGTGTCAAATTGTTTAATTTGATCAAAGTAATATACATTCATTTAAGGAAAGCTTTTTGACTATTGTGCTCCATGCATTGGGTTAGCATAATATTGGAAAGGCCAAGTTGTGTGAATATATGAGGTGTCCAGAGACATAAAACCATTTTTATTGCCAATTGTATATGATTTGACTGTTAAACAGTATGTTAGTACCTGAAGTAGCCCTTGAGTGGTTAGTGTGCAGATTACATAAACTTGACAAAAACATGTCAAACCCCAGTATGCATGTTTATTCTGGTTTCTGATAACCAATATTTGTATTTCTTATTTGAATTTATTAACCTTCTTGGTGACGAAAAATGCAAACGTCGGATTTAGGAAAAATTTAATTCAGTACACCTATACAGATTTCAAACTATGAATTCTAGATTTTGCAGTTTGTTTTTGTTTTCACGAATCAATATACACGAACAATAAACGGTTTATATTTACAATTTATTGTATATTTAGGCTTCTTAATTCTTAATAAGGCATATTGATGGATAGCTTGTATATGAAACGTACATTTCCCGGTTGTCGTACAATAGGGGATCAACTTTGCTACGTTTAGATATCTGTACTATATCTACCCTGGATAAGTTTAAACATATCTTATTTGCTTGAATCTGCATAAGGCATGAGACACCAGTTAATCAATCTTAAATAGTCTTCTCCCATTACCTTGGAATCATGTCAGGTCATGTCGTTAAATTGAACTTTTGGTAATAAATACTAAAGAATTTATATACGTTGATGATAACTTAGTTATACATAGTTTTCTTACGTTGCATGTGATCATTCTCTAATACATTCAAAAATATCGTAGTAACATATCACATATATAATAGAAAATAAAGTTTTGGAGCCATCTACAGTGTTTTTTTTATCTGTATCTTTACACTGTAGTAATATATTATTTACAACATACCTGCAGTAAAATTAACATCTATAGGTGTAAATTTCTTTATCAATGCTTTATTTTGTGGCGATTTTTCTCATTTGCAATTATTCAGTATTTCCTTAATCTTATTGATTCACCTGCATTTGGGGTATTTTAGTATTAATGTTGCTTGGTCCGTTTCTGTGTGTGTTGCGTTTCGGTGTTGTGTCGTTGTTCTCTTCTTATATTTAATGCGTTTCCCTCGGTTTTAGTTTGTTACCTCGATTTTGTTTTTTGTCCATGGATTTATGAGTTTTGAACAGCGGTATACTACTGTTGCCTTTATTTTTTAAATGCAGCATACAATGCATCATTGGTAATTTGGTAAGAAATTTCTTGTATTATAAGAGTTTCCAAAGATACAACGTTTAAAACTGTGCACAAGAATCGAGTTTGGTCTATGCGCTTGAATCTTTACAGCGGTCAACAGATACCATATTTTTTTTAAAGAGCATCAAAAACGAAATATTTCAGTAAGTTGTGAAATTTTTGCGAATGCCATCTTTGTCTGGAGGACAAGAATCCTTTTTTTCAAATGGAATACAAATTATGATTCCGTTTTGTTACCTGAAAATATGTCTATATCAACGGCAAATTCAACACAAATAGTCAAATACCTGCATGTCTCGTATGAAGGAATCTGTAAACAGAAAAACATAACTGAATGTAATGTGGCAAAATACATAACTACGTCGACAATACACTTATTATCAGTTCACTTGCACCCAGATTAATGTAGTAAATGGAGTTGTTTCGCTAAGCACCGATATATATGCATATGCATCACAAAGTCAATGTCTCGTCACAATCAAGATGCTTCGTCAGGACTCTATTCGGATTCAAATATCAGAAACACTTTAAAAAATGCATAACCACGTATATATGATATTCATCGACTTCTTTAACTGGTTGCATAAGTAACATTTAACGACACACTATCAAGTAGTGCGATTTCATTAAACAATCCTAATTATGTTCCAAATCTTAAATGACTTTCTTTTTAAGTTATCGTTTGAAAATATATGTCTTGATGTAGATAAACGCTTAACTTTCAAACCAACATAATAACCCCAACTATTCCTAGGATAACTTTGGTCATATAAAATATTCTGTGTGGCTGTATGAAATTTTAATACCAAGAAGAATAATATCGGATATTTTCCTTACGTCGTAACTACAATCCCCTTCCTTTTTTAGAATGTGACCTACCGAATATTTGTTATCACATAAGCAACACGACGGGTGTCACATGTGGAGCAGAATCTGCTTACCCTTCTGGAGCACCTGCGAACACCCCTAGTTTTTTTGGTTGGGTTCGTGTTGTTTATTCTGTAGTTTTCTATGTTGTGTTATGTGTACTATTGTTCGTCTGTTCGTCTTTTTCATTTTTAGCTATGGCGTTGTCAGTTTATTTTAGATTTTTGAAATTGACTGTCCCTTTGGTATCTTTCGTCCCTCTTTTAAAAGGGACGACAAATGTAATTGAATGGAAAAGCAAACCCACTACCTACAGTACAACCTACAATTGACATGAAAACATGAACAAACAATGTAACATTTTCTACACAAGGGAATGCCAGTACCATGCTAGGAATATGACAGTTGCTTTCTATTCATTTGATGTGTTTGAGCTATATAGTTTTGCATATGTTAGATGACCTTTTGGATTTCCTTTCATGATTAAACAATTAAAACATACACTTTACGCACTGCACCCTTAACAGTGTACCTTTAATTGATTTACCTGACAATGTTTGAAACCCTTTCTGCAGATAATCGAAAAAAATAAAACAGTCTTTGCTGAGCTGTTATGATACCGGCATTGAGCATTGTTCATATTTTAAAAAATATAAATCAGAATAAAAAAAATAATCAAAATAATTTATTATAGTGTCACATACCAATATAAACAAAATGTATACATAATTACATAATATGCAATTAAAAATTAAATACTACAATTAAAATATTGAAACCCAGCCAAATTACTGACTTATGAGACACTTCAAAAATATAACACATATTATAAAACAATTAAAACTAATGTACTAAAATATTACTATACATAATACATTCTTCGATAAAACATTTGATATAAAGTTTTAGCTAAAAATGGTTGAATAGCATCATTTGACATTAAACAAATAAATTTGTCTTGTAAATCAAGGTCGTTAAAAGAATCACAAATATCACCAGATTTTTTCATTAAATCATATCTTAAATCTGCATAAAAATCGCACACTAACAAAAAATGTCTTTCATCCTCGACACAATCATTTGTACAATATATACAAGGACGCTCATTTAAAGGAATTTTTGGTTTTGTGTATCTACCCGTTTCAACTACCAGTGGTAAACAGCCACTTCTACAATTTGACAAAACACTTCTATGCTGCCTGTTACGAAATAATTTTACATAAGAACTAAATTCTAAAACATGATTATTCTCTCTATAAATACGTAAATTATTACCATTACATTGATTTCTGTCATTATAAAATTTTTCAACCCACTAATTTTTATCTTTTTTCACATAGTTTAGATTTGATCTCTTGCGGTTTATATTTGATGGGAAAATATCATTCATAACATTTTCAATCCCTAAATTTGTGTTTTCTTTATACAGTTGTTATCCCAAGACCTAGAACAATTTACTCCCCACATGAACCTTATATGTAAGTCTTATATCGTACGTTTTGCTCACTCTAAGAAAAAAGTCGAAAAGTTTCCAAAATGTCTGCTGATTTCGTACCTTTAAGTCCTATATCACATTGAATGGCTATATTTGACGCATTGCAAGCACTTCCTAAGAATAACCGACATGCTTTGTTCTGTATAACTTGTACCTCTCTCCAATTTGTATATCCCCATACTCCAGAATCATAGTAAAGAACAGGCTCAACTACAGACCTATTTAGTTTCGTAAACACATCATAACTCATTCCACCACACGAAATAAATTAAGCATATAAGGCTGAAAGTGCTCTGCTTGCTGATTTAGAATTTTTCGTACTGTATGTTTATAATCTAAACGTTCATTTAAATATAGTCCCAAATATCTGTGGGATGAAATATATTTAGCTGAAATATCTCCGCATTTAGATTCAACTGCAGATATAGCAATGTTTTATTACGAAAATGAATAGTAATTTAGGGGATCTATTTTCGGTTTCGGAATCGGAGAGATCATACTCGTTAACCATTCACTAGGAACGTGCCCTTCTATGAAACAAAACTGAATAATTTTATAAAGCAAGTCTAAAAACCCAACGTAATGGCGACAAATAGGTAGAAATAAAGTTAACTCATATAATTTTTGTGTAAAAGAACGACTGTAATCGACTGTATATCAGATGGCGATAAGTCATCACTATAAAATTAGCTTCTTGATTTTTTAGAAAGAAAATGAAACTACAACCTATTTTTTTTTTTAAACAAAAACTGATAAAAGCTATCTTGTACTTCATCTATCAATTTTTTGTGTGGCTTCTTTTTGTTAAAATAAAATTACCTTTCTGTGTATAATCTATTAAAACAGGAGATTTTCCAAAACCATTGGCTGAATGATCCATAGTTTTTGATATAAAGTTGTAACAAAAGCATCAAATGAATTACATGTTTTTTTATTCTTTTTTTAATTTCGATCTTTATATATAATAAACGTCATAAACGTTCAAACATGTTGTCACATAAGGGGAGCTCTTTGTTTTGATAAAAGTGCGGATAAAACTAAACTTGATCAATTTAAACCTTTGCGCAATCTCGGTTTTCTTTCAGTGACTATCAATATTTATTCGCCTTCGTACCAGGTAAGATGAACAGTTAGACATTACTTTAAATGTTCCCAGACATACCGGCATATTATAACCAATATTTCAAAAAGGTGTTAGGTAATATAAGAATTTGTAATCAATATAATAGTTGCTCATACTTTAAGAGATAAAAATTGTGAGCAAAAGTAATCAAAATGTATTTACATCAAAATATATTGTAATAATACAATAACACTAACAGTTGCAAACCTTTGGTAAGATTAGCTTGAACATTTATGTATATTCCAAAAGTTTTCTAAATCTGTGGATCTTATTGATAGCAGTTTAATGGTTTTACTACTTTTACTTCAATTCCAGCTATGTTCTTCAATATGTATCGTGGTTAAGTTTTGTTCACTTATTTACCTACCGGTGATTCCTTGACATTTCATGCATATATATTAGATATTTCAATTGTTTGAAAAAAACCCCAGAATTTAATTTTGATTGATCTGCAAACCAGCCTATAATCAGTAAAGAATATAATTTTAAGTTTGTCTTATATTTTATCCCAGATTGAGTTTTGTGCAACTGCCACTTATTTCATCGAAGTACAGATGGTTCAGTGAAAAAATGGAAAGACGATTTTGGATACTTATTTTTCTTAATTCGATTGTCTGCTTGAATGGACAGATTAATCGTTCTAAGGTAATTTTTAATATATACATGACAGGTGACACATTTAAGCACCAGCAGTCATACACACTATTCTTTCTTCATAAATAGATGATGTCTTTTTCTAATATAAAGAAACTATAAATTTCATAGTTGAAAAAAAAAACTTAGATTGAATTGTAACTACAAATCTGATTGAAGTGTGCATTCTCTAATATAATTTTGTTAAATTATTATCTCGTTTTTATCTTATCAAAGCTATCAACCCATATTTTCACAAGATTATGGTTTATGTACACATACGAACACAACCGAGTGTATTACTGTTAGTATTACATTCACGTTAATCAATTGAAATATAGACATTTTAAAAACATAAGAGTATTCAATTGCTGTCGATGGGTGCTGTCTGTTAAATTATTTCTTTTGTTTTCGCTAATTGTTAAAGCATACATAATGCGTCGTATTGTCATGCCGGATCATTTTATAGGTTAAGAAAGATTTTGTGTTTGCTTATTGTTGGTGACTTAACATAGATATAATGTTTCTTTTATCCATTTCCTCTTTTTGTCATTAGGAATTTGATCTAACGCCTGTTTGTGACTAAAACATCTTTTATTAAATTTGTTCATTGCAAACACGTATAGAGATAGTGAATAATAAAATGTCTGTACAAAGTCCGGAATATGATACTAGTAGTTGTTTTCCATTTGTTTAAAGTTTAAGAGCTATCGATTTTAATATTGCCTTTCGGTTAAATACTTTTTATTTTGAATTTTCCTTGGAGTATTTTATCATATACCTTTGCCTCATCTGCTATCTTTAATAATAGAAATCTATACTAGTCAAAGTTTCTCTCTGACACGTTTCTGGATTGCTTTGACCAGTTTTGAAAAAAAGTTAACAGCAAACTGTTACGTATGAACGTTATTTCTTTGTTATCAAAACAGTTATATTTTTAGACAGCTTCAAACTGAAGATAACCTCAACAAGAGGCTGTCAAAACGACAGCAAACTGGATTTATTAACATTTATTTGTGGCCTGCCAATATCACATGAACCATAACTTATGAACAGTGACAGTGAAAATTGTCAATATCAAATTTGACCTCAATTTTTCATCAGTAATTACATATCAAAATTTGAAAGGCTTAGATTGAATGGCAATGCCATTTTTTTTTTAACATTCATAAGCAATGGCATTTTTCAATCTTCCAAGAACCATAACTCCTGAACGATAAAAGTCAAAATCGTCATTATTGAACTTGACGTTCATTTTGTTATCAGTAACATCATATTAAAATTTTAAAAGCTATGGTTGAACGGTTCGTGGGTTAATGCACGGACAACATTTCGCTGTCGACCGCCCACCCGCCCGGCTGCCCGCAGTACATCCACAAATTAATAACCGACATTTTTGTCACAAAAATCCGGTTAAGAATAAAACATGGATGTTAGAAACGTTATAGCACCGTACGGCTATCAACAATAAGCATAACCAAGATCGTTAATTCAGCGTTAAAGGGACCCGGTGTCAAATCACAACTAACGTAACAAAGATTCGGGAATGTATGTGCTAAGCGAGCTTTTTATGGAAAATAAGGGAGTCGATTAAATTTGATACATCCTGTTTATAAAAAGTGATTTTTTGTTTCCTTTTTATAATCTGAGAAGTATTGTATAACTTGGATTGCTGTTCCTTTTCTAGTGCTCTAAATGTGAGCATCCTTTAATTCTTAATCTAGTATTGGTCTTCAGTTATATCAAAGTAAAAAATAATCAGGAGTATATCAAAAAGTACTAGTACTGTTGTCGTGTGATTAAAGTCATTTATTCTATTATTGATTATATCTTTGGATAATGCACATGTATATTATGTAAATTTCATATGAAATTCAATATGAATGCATTGTGTTATTTTATGGTTCTGTGAATGGTTACTAAGCAATGCGTGTAACTGTTTTGTGTATAACGCTTTGTAAGCCCCAGTCACACTGTCACGTATCGACAGTTAGCTATATGTTGTAGTACGTTTAGAAATTTTATGAATTTTTTTGTCATTTTGTTAAGGTCCGTACTAGTACGTGTAGAAATGCTACGTTTCATGGCATTTTTTGTCATTTTCAACGGTCCGTACGTTTAACTAGGATTACGCCACGTTTTTATACGTTCTTCTACGTATTGTTTCGTTTTGTTACGATTTGCTAGTGTTTTTTATAACTACAAGGGGTACGTTCTACTAGGTTTTAATACGCTTCAGTACGTATAAACTACGTTTTACTACGGTTTACTACGTTTTACTACGTATTACTAGGGTTAAATACGTTTCTAAATCGGTTCAAGTACGCTTTGCACGATTTTCTACGATTTAGCAAGTTTATTACACGCAGTATCACGTGTCACTACGCTGTGATCACTTATCATGAAACGGCATAATTATTCAATAAAATTTAGAAAGGACAGAGATGCAAAGAGGGAGCAGAGTAACTAAAACAAATCTGGAGACATTAATAGAGGTACACTTTATAATTATTAATACATCTGTCATTGTAATTAAATTATTTTGTTCCCATTTTATGGTCTAAAAATTTAGATTTTTTGTACTCAAAAGAAAGATTTTATTGTTTTTTCTTTCAGAAAAGATTTTTGTTGAGTGGATACATGAATCATGAAAAAACATTTAAAGCTTTGGTTAGAACATTGTCAATGCTTTCCCTTTTATAATAATTGCTCTTTTGAAATATTCTACGTTGCACATTGTCCGTTTTAAATCCAATTTTCCTCTTACCGGTATTTGATTTATCTTTTAGTGTGTTTCAAACCAGACCGTTCTGATGAGGACCAGAGGCGAGAGGAAGGGGTCGTGGTGGGCGTGACAGAGGCCGCATAGTTAGTGTGGCGCCTGAGACTGAAACAACTAATACACAAGAAACAAATGAGCAAACACAAAATAGTGATACTGAACAGCCAGCTAATACCAATAAAGAGAAGCGCAAAAGAAGCAAGCCATTAGAAATACCACAAGAAAAGCAGGATGAGGTGGCAGATTGGTATAGAGAAAACGAACCTCTATACAACAAAGGTACATGTATTTATTTGCTATAATTTAAAATATTGATACGGAGAATAAATGTCAAAAGATGTTAACCCCACCAGTAGACATAGATAAACTTACAGCATGGTCTTTATATTTAAAAATCAATGTGACCGATTTTTTTCTTCTCTTCAGCTCATTATCAGTACAAAGATACTGCTCTCAAAAATGCACGATGGCAAGCAAAAGCTAATGAACTAGGGGTAGAGAATTGGAAGACTCTCAGGACATGGGTTTCAGTTCCCTTTTTTTTTTACCTTTTATTGTTATTTCCTTTGTAGAATTCCCGTACCTTTTTTCTTTTTCTAAATGATACTTAATGTTCTGATTCTACGAAATTCATTTTACAGCTGTTTCATTTCAAACGTTTGACTTTATCTCGATATATCTTGTACGAATACATAAATAATGTTCCGATTATGTCTGAATATTTCAGCTGAAAGAGAAACTCAAGGCAAAATACGGAACAGATGCTTGCGTCGATTCTCCCAGTGAACATGAGGACGAAGAGGAAAGTCAAGAAGACGATGAAAGAAGGTCAGTAACCATTTACCTCTTTGTATAATTAGTTAAATTGAAACTATATCTTCACATCAGGACTTATTATAATGTTTTGGTCCGTCCGTCCGTCCGTCCATCACACTTACATTTGTAAATACTTTTCAGTTAAAAGTAATTGTATCGGATTGATTGTGCTTCCGGCATTTCTTGTTTTCTTGTTATGAGATAGGGTGTCAAGCCAGTCAAGGTCGTTCAAAACCCACCGTAGTAGTAGAGATGTCTTTTTGTATTGTTTAGAACAAAAAATACAACTTTCATCGTTTTTTTTTCTTTAGATCGCAATGTAATCTTGAGGAGACGTCCAGCACAATAGATATTCCCTCTCCTATAGTTACAACAAAAACGAAACAGAAATACCAGAAGATGCAATCTCCAGTTGAAAAAGACATCCAGGAAGCAATAAAACAGTCTTCTGAATTACAGAAACAAGTGCAGGCTAAGCTGGCTAGTCACGCGGACATGACACCCGAAAGGCAGAACTGGGGACATTGGATGGTCAGCATTCTTCCAGGTATTGAAGACAGATTGTTTTTGAAAGAAACGGTGTCTTCACATCTCAATTCATCCAACAGCTGTGCATAAAAACCAAACTGAGATCTTCTACCTATCCAATCCCTTACCCATACCGTGCGCACTCTGCGTTTATGTCTGTGTCTGTTTAACAACATTCTCAATTTTAAAATATGATTGTGTATCAATAATCCATAATTTGTCATTTCCATCCGTTGTCTGTCCATCTTGCTGTAAGAGTGACAAACTATTTTAGCAAATGGCGAGAAATATAGATACACGTGGTTTGAATATACGTAGAAGAAGGTAATCATGCGTAGTAATACGCATCGATACGTAATAATGCCTAGAATAACGTGATGAAACCTATTAATGCGTACCATGAAGCGTAATATACCGTACAAAAACCTAATGCAACGTGGCAGATACGTACTTAAACGTAATAACACCTAGTGATTATAATCAAATACGTTTTACGCATTTCTACGTTCCTTCTACGTTTTACTGCGCTTTTCTACGTTAGTACTACGTTTTCATTTTTAGTCACGTTTGTATTGTGCAGACCAATACAAACGGCACCGATCACGTATCAATCTACGCATAACTACGTATATAGCCGTTTTAAGTACGGATCGATACGATTAACTACGGATGTTGCCGTTTCGCTACGTTTTGAAAACGTAGCAAAACGGGATAGCCGAAACGTGACAGTGTGACTGGGGCTTATATCAGAGTGTTTATACGTTCTTTTACGTATTGGAACGTTTTGATAGGTTTTTCGATAAATACAGGGCCACGTTCTCCTAAGTTTTAAAACGCTTCATTACAATTATAACAAAGGGTCAGTACGTTTCTTATTTGGAAAACTACGGTTGAGTACGTTTATTCGACGCAGTATTCTTTGTCACCACGCTTTGACCATTGACCTATAAAACTATGCCGAGAGGGAGGAAGATAATTCAAAAGAGGTACACTTTGTTAATATTTACACATCTTTCATTTCAATAGATTATTTGATTCCTATTTGATGGTATAAAAATACTTTTTTTTAGTTTTTGTATTCAAAAAGCAAGATTTCTTGTTATAGGATAACATTTCTGTTGAGTGAATACATGAATTATGAAAAACTTTCAAAGCATCGCAGGGAACGCTTTCTCTTTTGTTTAAAATGTTTTTTCCGTTGTATTTACACGTTAAAATTAAATTATACCTACTAAGTTTGTTTTTTGCCATGAATGTTTTGACTGGCTAATTATATATATAAAGACAGAACAAACTTTAAAAAAATCGATTGTTTGATAACTATGTACACCACTGGGTCGATGCCTCTGCTGGTAAACGTTTCGTCCCCGGGGGTGTCACTAGCCCAGTAGTCAGCACATGAATATCAATTATTTGGTCATTTCTATAAATTTCCTGTTTACAAATTTTTTTTTCGAAAAACTAAGGTTTTTCTTATCCTAGGTATAGATTACCTTAGTCGTATTTGGCACAACTTTTTTGGAAATTTAAATCCTCAATGCTCTTCAACTTTGTATTCATTTGGCTTCAAAACTATTTTGATATGAGCGTCACCGATGAGTGTTATGTAGACAAAACGACCGTTTTGTGTACTAAATCATAATCATGGTACCTTTAATAACTATTTACACCACTGGGTCAATGCCCCAACTGATGGACGTTACGTCCCCGAGGTTGTTACCAGCCCAGTAGTCAGCACTTCGGTGTTCACATGAATATCAATTATTTGGTCATTTCTATAAATTTTCTATTTACAAAACTTTGAATTTTTCGAAAAACTAAGGTTTTCTTATCCCTGCAGGCATAGAATACCTTAGCCGTATTTGGCACAACGTTTTGGAAATTTATACCCTCAATGCTCTTCAACTTTGTATTTATTGGCTTTAAAACTATTTTGATATGAACGTCACTGATGAGTCTTATGTAGACAAAACGCGCGTCTGACGTACTAAATTATAATCCTGGTACCTTTTATAACTATTTATTCATTGTCGCTACATTGCAAAAACATTAACACAAGCTAAATTGAGCTTTTAAAGTCACAGGAAACTTCAAATTAAAAAAAAAGATACATATAGACGGTTAGTATTAATGATGAAACTATGTACATATATTTTTTCCCAAGAACATTATATAATTTGTCCAAATCTAGAAGATATTTTCTTTTTTGTTTTAATTTTTCATCCAGTTAACAATTCGCCGACAGGATTTACGTTTGCAGTGAACGCAATGTGACCTTTCTCTTAAAAATTCGGGGATAGCAATACGCATGAATCTGTCATTGAAATAAACTTTTATCCTATTGTACATGTTACACATGTTTTAAAACTGTTTACTATAAAGGTGACAATCGGTTCACTACGGCTCTAAAACATGACAATTAATAAATTGCCAGATTTTCACATCATAGCAGACCGAGTGACTTTTTTTTTAATCAATTAAATATTATATCGATATGGTTGCGTGAAAAATGTTAAAAGCATAAGACATGAATTGGTTCAAGAATCGGATAACATTAGTATTTCACCAGTCACTTGTTTCGTATGACTTTAAATTTGACATTAATTATTTAGTGCCGCATTTTACAAACTTTAATTACAGTTAACAGAACAAGATTGCACTGTTACTCGAAGCAACGCAATACATTGTGGACTTGCTAATAATGTTTCCCAAATATCACATGGGCAGTTGTGCATATTGCAATTAAACACAAGTCATGAGATAGAATTGAAATGCGATGACGGCCAATGGATTAAAGAGATACAAGGTACGTTAAGGTATTTGACTGTTGTCCATTTTTACTGGTACAAAAGTAGAACTTTTTTGAATTTTTCAAATACGTATACGTGCCCTTATTCCATATAATACTGGTCAAACAGAGGTCGAGTCGAGATTAAGTTGTCAGGTCACTTTGTTTTACAACGAAAAGCGTGACTATTCTGTTAAGAGAAGACATATCCGTGGGACTAAAATAGTCTTTACAAAAAATATTGCATGGTCGATTAAAGTTCAAGTTCGCATGCAAGCTGTCGTGATGTCTGCACAGAAACAGAAAATACAAAGGAGACATTTGAAACGCCTTCTGCTTCTCTTTTCCTATAAGTTCTTTAAAACAAAAGTTGATAAACCTAATACAAACATAACATAAATAAGTTTTGATCAATTATTACATTTGATTTATTACGTTGTTATCAAGCATAAAGTTTCCAGGTTTGAATCATTCAATGCTGGTACAGCATGTTGGAAATAATTGTGATTTTCAGCAAACGCTAAAAAGATCGGTAATTCTAATGCCGTACATAGATGGCTCGATTTCGGCACGTTTTATAATATTTAATTTAATTTTTCTTTAATTTCGGCATCAATGTTTCTGCCAGCTTTTTTTTTCATTAGAATTTCACAAAGAGTGTATGCGCAACACAATCGGGTTATGAGTATAAAAATATTGTAAAGTATTACTGTGCGGTGCGAAATCAAAATGATATCGCAACATGATATTCAACAAGAAAAAAAAATCTACATAGCAAACAATAAAGAACCCTGAATTGAAACATATAAATTGATTCAAACAAGAAAAGTTAATGCCTGATTTGTGTACAACACATATACATTAAACCAGTATGACACATATCCAGCAACAAACGACAATCGCATCATTACGGGCTACTGACTTGAGATAGACAAGGCAACTTATAGTTGTTTACTTCTATGTCATTTGGTCACATCGGCAATCATATCACAACTGCATTAACTCATCAGATTGAAACAAAACACACAAAAAAAACTAGAAAAATAATAAAATCTTCATATCTGAGGGTTATCAGAGAACACAATCGTTGTTAAAAAGTCAATAACGACTAAATAAAAGCATGTAGCTTAGACTAAGCTGTATAATATGCAATTGAATTAAATTGTTACTGTCTGTCAATACTAAAAGTTCATGCTCTTTGGTGTTGTAAAATTATAAAGTTGCTTGTAACATAGATTTGATTTTTCCCTTAAATGTTTTAATGAAATAATTTGCTTTAAAAGTGTGTTGATAGTAAACTATAGTATCTTATTTGCAAGTTGATGGTGTACCATACTTTGCTTATTTAATATGCAACTCAACTAGAATCCAAAAGAAAGAAGGCGGAGCTTACATGTAGCTTTAGAACCACATATTCATTTTCGTGTTATTCCATGGCTGAAGCCCCACCCTATTTTTTTTTAAATGTATCCACCGCAGAAATATTTAGGAAAACTGAAAAACACAAACTGAAAGGCCAAGTTATTCATTTGTTATCATTTTATAACAAAAAACAATTAAGCATTTGTACCACATCGAAAGAAACCTTTTTCAAACTATATATTCCCTTAATTTTTGAAAAAATACTAAAAGTTTCTTCTTTCAGTTCTGACAAAAATAAAATGTAACATTACAATGTAGTACCAATTCCTTTACGAAAATTCAATTAAATATTGATTAAAAATAAAGGGGATGAAACTATAAAAAATTAAAAACTAACGGCTACAAAAATTTGTGAAAAAAATGTTTGTTTTTGCGATAACATGGGTACACTTTCTACGCTCCCTGGATCCGCTATTGTTTATTGTTTTATCATAAATATTGAGTTTAATAAATAATCTAATAATCGAATTTATAAAATAACGGAAGAAAAGCAGTTTGTACGAAAACTTTAAATGTATAGTTATGCATTTATCAATGAGATGAACAACCAATAACATATGATTAATTTGTATAATACCTTGAAAACCAACAAAACAAAAAACAAACAATACTTACAGTCATTATAATAATTATTTAATCCTTGTCGCTGGAATCCGACATTTTTTTGACTTTCTGATGACATAATGAAATTACCTGCGCACACGATTAAACATGGGCGCAAAAATGAAAAATGGGGAAAATAAGATATTTCTTTACTTTCTGTAAATTCTTGGGCTCTATTTAATGAAATACGTAGAAGATCATAAAAAAGGCGCAAAAAGTGACTTGCGCGAGATTCTATTTCATTTGATAAAACTGTAACGTCATCAATTTCCAAATATCAGTTCAAGGGATCGAGCTGTCAAGCATTTTATTTATATTACAAATTTTATATACCATTTGTCTTACTTATTAACATATTTCGGATTCGTTTGTTTAAATCTGTTAACTCGTAAGAACCATGGTATCTATAGGACTTAATTTCTGGAAGCTTTGATAAAAACAGCTTCAACCTGCAGTTGAAAAAGAAGACAAACTTTAAGTAAGATATTAACAAACTCCTACTGAAATCATTCTTCACGCATTGTGGTTCACTTTCTGTGAAAAAATGTTGCTAAGATAAAACTGTCAAATTTTATTATATGCGGTCAGATGTTGTAGTGTCGATTGCAACACAAATATATTTATTGACGATATATTAATTCGTAACAAGAATTATTGCATTAATAGTTTTGCCCATTCTTCTATGCACGTTTTGATATAGTTTATCATTTTTTTTTGTTATTAAGAATGCTTACCTTAGTGTGATCCATCTCTGTTGAAAGATAGATGCTTTAAGGCTAAACACAATAAATGTCTAGTTCCTCTGACTCATACAGGCAAAAAATAAGTAGAGACTGAAAATTTCATTTCATTTGATTTACATCTATATATATTACTTCTAAAATCAATTTAATCCACATTGTGTCTTCGTTATTTTTTTACGAGTAAACAAAATACCAAAACATCAATCTCCTAAACCTCAATATGTTCAAAGCAATCACTATGCAGTCCTTGCAGTACATTGGAAAACAGTGTCATGTTTCTTGGTTCTAGTTAAGTAATTATAGTAAATTATGCTGTTATGCATGTACATGTATGTACAACTTCCAATAATTAAATTTGAGCTTATAATTGAAAGACTGATATATCAATGGAATGTTACAGTAAAGTCTTTAGACAAATCACCAATCCGTACAACTAAAGTATACAAATGAGGCGTTTGAATATACAATATCTAATTTACAATACCGTAAAATGATGAAAGAGGAATTTTGACAAAGTTTTGAATATATTTGTACTTGTTGAAAATATACCCGAAAATCGGAAAAAATGATGTATTTGTCTTTTTTTATTATATTTAATCAAATAAGTCAGTAGCTTCTATGCTCGGGAAAAAAGAAACACAGATTATATGAGCAAAGGAATGGCAACTGGTGCAGAAATTGGGGGATTAATTGGAGGTCCTCTCGGAAGTGCAATAGGAGCTGCGGCTGGCTTTCTTGTTGGTGGGCTTTTGTGCATATTTTTATGTCATGGCAAAGGTAAGCAAAGAAGGTTTTTAAATGATATTAAAAGCATTTTGTACAGTCAAAACAAATGTCCATACTAATGAATACGTAAACGGTGAATACACATCAATGAAAATAATTCCACAAAATTCGTCAGCTCTAATTTATCCAAATTTGAATTATAGATTAATTTTTTTCACACATACATGATGAAATGAGAATAATGAAATCTTTCTTACCAAATTTTCGTACATAGTACATACAGTTTGTTGTACTTCCTTGTGTATGTCTCATGGTGCATAGTCGCTTCTAAGTATCAGGTCACGGTTTGTGAGACACCGATTTCATAAAAAAATATACATTCTTGTCAATTGAAATTTACGTGGCGCTAGAAGGTGGCGATAAAACACAAACGATCAATCAATCATGCATTCCACATATATCAACTTGGTTAATTATGGTCACTTTACTTATATCTGTATTTCTGAATTGTTCTGTGTAAGATAATCACAGGTAGAAAAATTCAGTATCTGCGTAAGGTGACAAGAAATAATCAAAGAGAATATATGTGTTAGGTAACTAATGTAAAAGGCAATATATGTGTGCGAGGACCAGAGGTCACATAAGTCAATATATATGTGCGAGATGACAAGCTTTCACTTAAGTCAATTTCTATGTAAGGTGAAGACGTTCTCTCGGAGCAGATGGTATCAAGATCCTATTTTTTTGTTCGAATTTGTTTTAAAATAGCCCGCTCTTATGCATGTTTGGCACTTTTTGTATTAAAGCTATAGATATAGGAAGATGTGGTGTGAGTGCCAATGAGACAACTCTCCATCCAAATAACAATTTAAAAATTAAACCATTATAGGTTAAAGTACGGCCTTCAACACGGAGCCTTGGCTCACACCGAACAACAAGCTATAAAGGGCCCAAAAATTACTAGTGTAAAACCATTCAAACGGGAAAACCAACGGTCTAATCTATATAAACAAAACGAGAAACGAGAAACACGTATATATTACATAAACAAACGACAACTACTGTACATCAGATTCCTGACTTAGGACAGGTGCAAACATTTGCAGCGGGATTAAACGTTTTAATGGGCATGTATTTCTGTAAATTTTATTTTCTACTTACTGTTATAGTTTTTGGTGTGTAAGAATTAAAAAAAATAAGTTGACTACAAAGAACTTTACAATTTTATCTTTTCAACAACCAGGACCTCCACCCAACCAACCTCCAACCATTGATTGTGAAACATTTCACATAAAGAATCAATACACCGCTCCACCGAATGGTACATCACTTCTGGTCGATTTCGGGCATTTCAAGGGTAGCGACAAAGAAGATGGAAATATAACGTATGCTTTATCCTTTTTCTCGTAAAATAAATAATAAATGTTCAATGTAGATTTTCCCCTCAATTACTGCCCTAGAAAGGCTATGATGGGAGCCAAAATTCAGAGCCGATGTTTTCCTTCCAAAAGTATACTGAAAAGACTAAATTCATTCAGTTCATTCGATTTATTACAAAAAGACAATTATGTAATTATTTACCTCAAAGTTCAGGTCAACTGAATTGGATTTATAACTAAATAAAACCCGTAGATCTGAAGTAAATTTAAAAATGAATGATTTTTTTTATTATAAAGTATAAACATTTGGAACCGTTTTACAACTATATTCATCTTGACCACACATGGTTGTTGATATGTATGTGACCTCCGAAATAACAATAAATGAATACATATATATAAGATCTGTGAAAGCAGTGATAGTACTAGTAAAAGTGATGAATTGAAACCGTTATTATCTTTTAAAAATTTTCTTAAATATATATATGTATATACAACTCGTCTAAACATCAACCCAACAATTTTAGATCTTTAAATTTGCTTTCGCAAATTTTTGGTTGTGTATATGTCGTGTACAAGTTTCGATTTTGTACAGGTTATAACATGTACAAAAAATTTGTACATGTTATAACTTGTATAATGCAAAAATACAAGTTAAAACATGAAAAAAAGTACCTCATACATGTTATAACCTGTACACAATATTGCTTAAAAATGGTTTTAACTTGTACAAAATTTAAGATAAATCTTAATGAAGTAAAATATACATTTAAATTCACCAATGCATAAAAAACAACAATAAAAAGGCCAGAACGTGTCTTTTACCGTAGAGGAGAATGATCCCAAAGTTTCAGGAATATTTGTTTCATGACTTATATTGGCAAAATGTGTTTTCATGTAATTGTATGTTTTATGCAGTTCATCATGGCTTAAATAAGTGTGACACTATTTACTATAAGCTTGCATTTCCTAAATGACAATTACATTAAATACTAGTTCTAGTAACTAAATTCTTCCAAAAAATTTAAAAACAATGCCTAATAATTTTGGGAAATATTCCTCCCTCTCGTTGTATAGCATGCAAAGACTTAAACAATGTCTTATATGCTTACTAGATGTAAAAGCAAGAGAAAGCTGAAATAGTTTTCATTGGACCACGCTTCATTATCAATGTCTTTAGGTCTACTCTTCAACATTTTTTGCCTTCAGCATGTCACTTATGTAACATTTATAACTCATTTTTTTTTATAAACTATAAGATCATTGCATGAGGCGAATGCCATTTTGATGTTTTAAATATATATCCTCTACTTTGAAAACATGTTTTTGTGGCCTTTGGATGTTGTCTGCTCCATAGGCGGGTTGTTATCTTTTAGACACATACCCATTTGCATTCCCAATTTTATTTTTAGACACATCTGTCCTGGCTATCCTCTAATGTCTTTTAGTGTCAACTAGAATGAAAGTATTTTACTATTGCCCTCAAAGTAGACACTCATAATTATAATTCATCAAATAAAGATATGACCATAGATAGACATAACAGTGATCATAAGACATGTTCTAAGATATATCATAAGATATGTCCTAAGATATATTTTATGACAGGTCTTAGGAATGCTTCGTAATACCGACCCCTGGCCATTAACTATATAAAAAAAGGACAAAACACACTAACATGAAGGAATAATAAATAAGTTATGAAAATATTATTGAGGTTAATAACGTCTGTTACGATTATAGAAACATATCCTTATTTTTCGATTTTGTACAAGTTAAAACCATTTTTAAGCAATATTTTGTACAGGTTATAACATGTACGAGGTACTTTTGTACATGTTATAACTTGTATTTTTGCATTATTCAAGTTATAACATGTACACTATTTTTGTATAGTTATAACCTGTACAAAATCGCATCTTGTACACGACATATATATATAAACATAAAATGACAATTGATCTTGTTATAGTATGATCACATTCCTGGAATATCAATTATAGTTCATTACATGTATCCTGCATATTTTGAGAAAAAAAAACACATCGCAAAATGTATAGTATTAACAGTTGGTCATTTGCAGAGCTATTAGCATCCCAGAGAGTCCAGCCATGCTTCACAGAGGATCAAATCTCATTATGTTCACTGTAAAAGACAAAAATGGATACCAGCAATCCTGTGCAAGGAATATCGAAGTGAAGGGTATGATAAACATGATAAACAAGCCTTCTTTACTTATATTTAAAATTACATAAATAGGGGAACTCATTTAGACATCTTTTGGGAAATGATCAACGTGTTGAAACCGACACAGCGCGAAAATTCCGCATCCGGATGTGTGCTTTTGAGTTCTAGATTATGCAAATACTAATAACATTATAATTCTGACATTTTGTGTTAATATGTTAACAAGTCGGTACCGTTTTCAAAATACATTTGATTACTATTCAAAAAGATTAAGGATGTGTTCTTCTGACGTTTCAGTCTCGTTGAAAACTCGATCAGGAATTATTTCTAAAACATTTGATACAAGTAAAAAATATTAATGAATTTTTAAAATGTTATAACCAAACTTAACTTTGTGAAAAAATTATGCATCTACGATGAGTAGTTTTTGAGTAATTAATTTTTCAATTATCAATTGACCTCTTCGAAGAGTAATTTCCTTTAAATTTGATTTCACACATCTTGGCCTGAAGAATTTAAAATTAAAGAACAAATAGCAAAAGGCAATTATGCTCAGCACTTAAACATCATCATATAAGTCAAACTGGCATTAAATGCCAACTGAATCCTCATATCACATGTACAGCTAGTTGATCAATACTTCCCGGGGCAATTTTTGTTATCGTTGCATCGGTACGGAAATGCAATTCAACAAACATTTCTTAAATTCTCAGATGATAAATTAGGAAAATATTTAGAACGTGTTTATGTCTTATACATCCTAGCCTTAATGATGTTATTGAAGGTAAAGCCAGAATAGACTCTTCGAATAAACTTAGAGACTTATCTCTCCTGATTGGTGATTTCACCTAATTTTTATATAAACATAATGTCAAAAGTTATTGTAAAAATAGATAACTTTAGAAAACAACGATTATCAAAATATCAGAAAGAGGTAGCTAATGCTTCGTCATACGCAGAAATTGAAGGACACATTTTTTTCAAATTACCATTAAGATATATCTTATTTTGCATCCCCCTCAGGCAAATGTCGACGTAAATTGACTGGCTGTCCAGTCAAGCCATGTAAATGAAATATTGAAGAAATTTATATAAAAATAAGAGATGTGTAAGGATTGCCAGTGTTACAACTCTCCACCAAAAACCTTTAGAAGTAGAAATTTTACCTTATAAATTATTTCTTATATCTATAGAACACCGTAACATAACAATTGTTGAAAGGTCTGCAGATAGTAGTTATCGACTATGATACAGGGTTTGGTAAAATTTGGCATACAACGTTGACTCGTTGGACTAAAACTGGAAATAAAAAATACAATGAATTTATTTCTTATATTTTTCAGAGATATTACTGATTGATTTTTTTCAAAATATGTCACCATGTGACTAGAAACATTTGTCGCACATTCAATCGACGAAAAAAGCCAATAATATTCCCCAAAATCATACAGTTACAGATAGTTCATGTGTTTAAATCCCATAACAATTAAGATATAACTAACTTCGTGTTTACAGATAATACATCATGCATAGGGTTATTCTGTGTAGGCGTAACATCATGGTGTTGCAATCTTTAAAACGTCGATTTTTGACGGAATCGATTAGTTTTAGATAGGTAATATACCAAACATGAAGTCGGTGACTATATAAAGCGTAGTTACTTCAGTACCAGTGTTGTTTACTTTAAAGTAGATATTATTGTTTTGTTACAGTCGTCACGTGTAATCAGCCGCCATGGCCAAGGCATGGATTCGTACAATGTCAATCTGGAGAAGTTTTACTGGGAAGCACGTGCACTGTTATGTGTCAAGATGGATATGAACTGACCGGAAACCCAATTCTGAAATGTATTGATGAAAACAAATTTCATACAAGTCCTCCAACATGTTCATGTAAGCTTCCTGAAATACAAGTAACAGCTTAAAATGTTTTTCATAAAAAGTACGAGCAATATCAAACAGGAAGGTCAAAACAAAGCAAAATAATAAACTTGATACGCAATTTTTCATTGTTCCAATTCAGTCATTAAGACCTTGTACAAAAGTAATTTCGATCCCTTTACATGATAATATATGAGAGTTATAACCACATACTTTATACGTCGAATACAATAAGGAAATACGTTATATAACATGTACATAGGTCGTTTCGGTCAAAAATGAGAAAAAAGCTATGAGTTAGTTGCTACCAATTAACGTCTCTGTAAATATCCTGTTTTTTTCAATTATCTAAAAGTCGTTGTTTAATACAAATGAAGGGGGAAATCAATATCAAATACATGATCCGATTGTATAGGTCACATATATATCTCGGAGTCTTTTGTTAAATTCATCTTTAATTAACTTTCCTATTTTACAAATTTTGAAAGACTCCGATCAATATTGATACACATTTCTTCATTTCTGAACGGAGCTTAAAATACAGTTATTTGTAAACATCATCACTTTTATAAAAAAAAACAGACTTCGCCTGCGTACGAAATTACCTACGTACACATCAAATAGAGACGGTTGAGTTTGAGTGTTTAAATAGTAGTTCCTTGATGTAAATAGCATGGGCAAACATTTACTTTCGACCTATTATATCACAACTCGTTCGTGATGCTCGTGTCTGTTGTGACGGATTGGAATTTAATGAACACATTATATTTATAACTGGTAAATCATTAAGTCAGGAATTTCGTTACCACAAATCATTTTAAACCTTTACTAAATTCTAACATAGACATAAATACTTGGTTTTGAAGTTTGTTTGTACCTGATGAAAAGTTTTTTAAAATTGGAACACACATCCTCATGTTTATGGAGATGTGTTTACCGTGCACGGAAATTGTTAAACTTGTTGATCCTTAGAATTAAATATTGTAAAAGGGTACCAGTTCAACAATGTCTTAAGATCTTTGAATTTTTTTATTGGGACTAATATGTACTAATTTTTCTTTGGAATCAGTAAATGAAAAGGAAATTTGATATTAGTGTTATAATCTACATATCAATATGCATGTCTCTACAGGCTGGCGATACCGGTATCTTGGAATTTCACAGGGTCATGTATTTCTCTGACTGGTAATGATGTCTTTATACCGAAGTTCATGTTGGATGTGTTTTAATTGATAATTTAGTCTTAGATTCATGATTTGTTTTATTGACTTTGAACAAGCTGTCAGTTACAGCGAACACTTTCATATCTGTACTAGTTGTCTCTTTGTCGTATGGATGTACACGTACCTAGCCACGTTCATTATAGGTTTTTGTAAGATGTACTTCTATATGAAATTCTCTATTGAATTAAGCCTTTTTATAATGATTTATATATATGATAGTTAGGTTTATGTTGTATTGTTACACTACTGTCTCGTTTAGGGGAGGATTAGCCGTCCGATAACATATATACTTAAATGTTGAATGTATTTATTTGGTTATTAATGTGGTAATGTAAATAGTTAGAAAAAATATTTCAGTAATTCATTGCACAAACACATCTAAAATACAACCACATCACGGTCATGTAAATTGCGATGATCCTACGTTTCCTTTTGGGACGGTGTGCGTGTCAGATTGTGACAAAGGATTCGGAACTAACTCAATTATCCTCAGCAGATGTAAAAAGAAAAGAACTTGGTCCACTGAACTACCTCCGTGAGAAGGTAAAAGTATTCACTTATTTACTGTTTATGGAAAAATTAACAAGTTAACTTACCCGAGGAGCTTAAATTTTTGAAGCTTACATTTTTTACCTTAGTCACACAGATTTCATTTTTTAAAGATAATAGGAAAAATGATAAAGAAATACACGAACACAAATATAAATATTTGATATTGATAACAAAAAAATCACATTTCAATTTTAATGCTGCGAAATTTCTCCAACGGAAAGCATATGATAATATTACAGGGCTAATATCATGATTGCGTCATATATCAATTCCCAAAAAGTTATTTCAATTCAATGTATATCATATGTTATGTTATCAGATGTAGAAAATATCGGTATATAGACGTATATAGACGCGCCTACTACCACTGGGTCGATGCCTCTGCTGGTGGACTATTAGTCCCCGAGGGTATCACCAGCCCAGTAGCCAGTACTTCGGTACTGGCATGAACATACGGATTTTTTGTGTTATTTAAATTTGCTGTTACGAAATTTAAGAAATTATTATAAACTAAGGAATGTATCTCCCTCATGCAAAGCTCTGATTCCTTTCACGGATTTGGCTTTACTTTTTGGACCTTTTGGATTATAGCTCTTCATCATTTATATAAGCTTTGGATTTCTTATATTTTGGCCACGAGAATCACTGAAGAGACATGTATTGTCGAAATGCGCATCTGGTGCAAGAAAATTGGTACCGTAAATTTTATTACGCTATAATAAAAAAAAAATAAAAGGCCAAATAAAATACGAGCATAGAGGACCATCATTCCTAAATTCCTGATGTATTAGTATTTCAAATATACAAAAGTTTTGCAAACAGTTAATTTATAAATATGACCATATCAATAATATTCATGTCAGCATATATTTGATAGTAATACCACACATTATGGTCACTTTGAGAGATCATGCATTAATTGTAAAGAACGTCATATTTTTTTATTACAGTAACTGCAGTGTTTTTAGATTCGACAGCAATTATTGTTTTCCTACTAAAACTTCTGAAAACGATTTTTCTGTCGATGTACTACAAATTGCAATATAAGAACTAGAAGTCAGGGAACTTGTTTTGTTTGTTAAAATATATTGAAATTAACGAAATCCCTGTTAATTATTATGGGTTACATTAGAACAATTGAACTTTCCTTTTCTGAATATTATAAAAGCAATTGATAACATTTTAAGACCAAATAAAAATTTCGTAACATGCACATAAGGGATGCTCAGAAAAAAGTTACAGGATCCACTTTAATTCCATATGGTTTTAATGTGGTTATTATAAGCTTTCTCTTTTACATGGACGTTAATACACACATGTGCTTTGTATTTTAATATAACAGACCACTGCATTAATAATTGCAATGAAGTTGCAACTCGCGGTAAAATTTCTGTATTTGTCTCTACCTTGTCAATTTACGAGATTTGATCATTTAGTAAACTACTGTCAGCTAAATTACACTAATATGTGTGATGGTGTTAAAACTGAATTGCAAAGGACTTTTTTGGTTTAGGTTAATCGTATACATCACCAGAGATCATGCAAGTACCATATATAAAAATATGACTTTCTAATTAATTTCATATAGAACTTCACCAACTAATAAAAAATACACATTGTTTTAGATAAAGAGCCACCATCTTTTACAAACTGTCCGCCTACTAAACATGTGTATGCGGATAAAGGCAAGGATATGGCAACTGTTTCATGGGTCATTCCTCACGCTAGTGACAATTCAGGACAGAATCCTTTGGTAATTCAAAAGAAGGGACAACCAACCGGTTCATTATTTGGTGGCTTTACAGAAATATCATACATAGCAAAAGATGACAGTGGAAACATATCTCCGCCTTGTACTTTTTTCATTTTTGTTGATAGTGAGTACTTTATAAAAATATATACAAAAACTTTAGTGAGTTTTTAAAAAATAGTCATGTCATCAAAGTTTATATAATTTGTGCTTTTAAGTTAAGCAAGTTATCCGACTGCAACTTTGTTTTAGCCTTGAAATAGTTGATTGCTACAAGGTATTTTTAACTCGAGACAACGTATATATGGAAGAGTCATTTTTATGAATATGTCATATACGAGAATCATATTACTTTTTGAGATAGAATAAATGAAATAATATCCATTTAAAGGTTTTATTTTTGTTTAATCTATAGCATGACCATCTCTTTGGAGTTGACATTACTATTTTCTAGACAATCTACATAAGACTATTGTTTATGTATAGTACATATGAAACAAATCAATTAAATATCAATCGCAGAATGAAAATGAATGTGTTATGTTGAACCATTCATTTCTCTTGCTATTGTATAGATAGGACATGTTTCAAGGAAGAAAAAAAATTATAGGAAAAGTAGCGAGAAAGCAATACAGATACACTCCAAAATGTAAGAGAAAATACAGAAAATCTTTAATTTACGAAAATTCACATGCCCTAATTTCAATATAAAAAGGTAAAAAATACCAAAGGGATAGCAAACTCACAAGTCGAAATTAAACTAACGACGCCATGATCAAATGAAAACAAAATGTACTAAAAAAAGAACAACATTGAAAATATAAAGACTGGACAACATGAAAACTTCAGCGTAAAATATTTCTATTTTGACAAACGCTTATATTTAGTCAGAAGTGACAAATGAGTGATGTTGCCTCCACCAATTCTGAACTCAATTGTAATAATCAGTGCTACATACAAATCACCAATGTACAAATGTACCAAAACGTCCATACAATAAGAAATCAATTACAGAATCCTCAGAATCAGTGATTGCGAAGCCATTGTTACGATTGATTAACAGTCTAAATATCCAAAAGTCTAAATGAACTATGTCATGTATGGTATAAAATTTGATTGATTTGATTCATAAGTCATGTTTATTTTATTGTCTGCTAAAACTACTGGCTACAATACACAAAAAGCTACAAAGAACAATTCTTCGATGTGTTCATGGCAAAATGTTATGTTCATAAGAGTTTATTTCAACTACAACAATGTATGTTGCTGGTATGCTGTCCGAAGCTATTGAAATTATTTTCCCTGTATCAAACATTTTCTGAAGAAAATAAGAAACAGAAAAAAAAAAAAAAGTGAAATATGCAATCTATAATAGATATTGCTCTATGTATATATAGTAAAATCCCCTATATACTGAACTTCAAAGAAAATTAAAAATGGAAAGTCCCTAATCAAATGACAAAATCAAATGATGAAACACACCAAACCAATGCACAACAACTGTCATATTCCAGACTTGGTACATTCGTCGAGTTTAAATCCACGATTTAAATGTTTGTTTTAAACAATCATCATCATTACCATAATCATAATCATCCTCTTCAATTGGGAGATTTCAAAAGTGTTGCTAGGTTGTTCACGGGCAACATATCATTTATTCTATGAGATAAACAAGGACATTATAGAGATGGAGGCATTAAGGTACCACATGATAGTTATTTGTGTCCAAATATTTTATCAACTCCTTTGAGGGAAAATCATACTTTTTTTAAATGTTTTATTCTTAAAAAATCCTTTATTCCATTAGTTGCTTGTTACATGTATTTGAAAAACTTATTTGAGCCTTATTTGGCACAACCTTTTTCAACTCTTGATCCTCAGTGTTGTACAGCTTTGTACTTGTTTTGACTTTCACACTTTTGTATCTGGGCTTCACTGGTAAGTCTTAACTGGACGAGACGCATTTCTGGCGTATTGAATTTCAAACCAGGTGCCTTTTGTTAGCTATTTTGCATGTGTTTCCTTGTCTAATATGTTCTCCTATATATTTGTATTGTAGTCCTGTAATGTTATGTTGTCATTTTAATGTAATATTTTACATTGCCATAAATGAGCGAGGTTTGGCATGCCACAGAACCAGGTTCAACCAACCATTTCTTTTTTTTTTTAAATATCTTGTACCAAGTCAGGATTACGGCTAATGTTGTTTGATACTTCGTTTCTGTGTGTGTTGCATTTTAACGTTGCATTTCCGTTGTGTCATTTGTTTTTCCTTATATCTGAATTTAAATTTACATTACTATAAGACGTGTCACGGCACTTTTCTGTCCCAAGTTCATGTACATGTATTTGGTTTTTATGTAATGTTTGTAATTCTCATCGGGTTTTGTCTAATGCTTAGTCTGTTTCTGTGTGGGTTACATTTTAATTTTGTGTCGTTGTTCTCCTTTTATATATAGTGCGTTTCCCTCAGTTTTAGTTTGTAACCCCGATTTTGTTTTTTGTCCATCAATTTGCGAGTTTTGAACAGCGTCATACTACTGTTGCCTTTATTTGTTACATTGTCTTCAACAAGGCCAAGCTCCTTTTGAGGAATAAATATAAATTTCAATTCAATTATATTAAAAGATAAAACATCAATTTTCTTAACATTAACTAAAAATTTATTATAAATTAAGGAATGTATCTCCCTCATGCAAAGCTCTGATTCCTTTCACGGATTTGGCTATACTTTTTGGACCTTTCGAAATATAGCTCTTCATCTTTTATATAATTTTTGGCCTCGAGCATCACTGAAGAGACATGTATTGTCGAAATGCGCATCTGGTGCAAGAAAATTGATACCGTTAATTTTATTATTATCTTCTTTTAACTTCTTTGAATAATACATTCGGTTTTGTTTAACTTCTCTAATGATTAGACAAAACACATCAAGTCTTTTCACTTTCTCATGAGAAAAATAGTAAAATTTATTAATTGAAAACCCAATAATAGTTATAAGATAGTTAAAGCCAAAGAAATATTTATCAGATATTTTATAACCAAAAATAATATCTTTCAATGTGCAATCTTTTTCTATAATTATTTACTTTTTGCAATAAATTATGAATTTTCCTCCAAAAATCGTGTAAAAAAGAACATGACATAAAATTATGTTGATAATTTTCTTCAGTGAAGCATTCGTTACATAAATCATTGTCTATTACCTTCCATCTAAATAATAATGTTTTTTTGCAAAATTACAAATTTTCATTTAAAATACCCTTTATATTAATCAAATGACTTTTTATCCAATTTAAAAAAAAAACCATTTGTTATTAAATGTAATGTATTAATTCCTAATTTCGTAAAAGGCTTTTGGTATATCTGTCAGTCCTCCTAATTACATCCAGCTTTTAATACATTTTTATAAAATTTTGGAATATTATAATCCATATTCATATAAACTGTTAGGCATTTTTTCCTGAGCTCTGTAAATGATTTAAAGGTATAAGTTGCCATATGGCCATATCTGTTTTTAAGATTCTACCTATCCATGATGCTTTTAGTGATTCAAAGTGACTTTCAATGTCAATCAAATTCAAACCAACGTTTTTTACAACTACCAATCATTTTATTTCTTTTAACCTTAACTGGTTTGTCATTCCAGATAAATTTGAAACATTTTCTTTCTATTTCTTATTTAAATTTTTCTGAGAACACACATAAGATAGCTAAAAAAGTAAAAAGTGGTATAATCAAAGATTTGATGTTCAAGATTTTTCCTAAACTAGTGAGATTTCGACTTTTCCAAGAAATAAATAGTACATCCAATTTATTATTTATTTATTTATTGTCCTAAATAAATCCCTAAAGCTTTTACAGGTTTATCTTTCCAGTTAATATTTTCTATTTTGTCTTTACTATTTTTGAGTTTTCCTATCCATATCCCTTTGGTTTTTTTATTTGTAATTAATCCGGATTAGAATCTGAAGATTTCAGTTTCATTAAATGCTTGTTTGATATCATAATTATACTTGAGACAGTTCGCTTTCATCATCGGCCAGGGTTTGTTTATGATGTAGAATTTGATAAAACAAAGTAACTATCTAATATGTTCAGTAATTTAAAAAAAAACCAATTTGATTAATTGTTATGGCAATACGTCTATAGACGTTCAGTATTTTACAGAAATAAATTTTCGATTTCAGGAAGTATAATAAGGAAAAAAAATGTCTCTTATTAACCTGCAATAGGAATATGTTTCCTTTTCGGGATTTTTTCTTGAAATTTGTCATTTTGTTTTTACCTTTTTTATGATATCATTTGTTGCGCTACCTCTCAACAATTTTTTTTTAAACTAAAACACATTAAAATAAAAATATGTTTGGATACAGGATGGCACCACAGTTATTCACAATATAATCAGGTTTGCACTAAATTCATCATATATTATGACGTCACAAGAACGTCAGTAATGATGCATTTGCCGAAAATGTGTTCGAACTGAACCAGTTGGCCATTTCAAATAGGGTTTCATAAATTATTCACCTTAAATTTTATGGGGAAAAATCGGACTGTTAAGGTAGAAGATATTAGTTATTAAAGTAACTTCATTCGAATAGCATACATACTTTATACACGCGCTTAAATAAAGAAAATATTGACTGTTTGGAAATTGGCACTCGTTCAAAAAGTAAAACACAGTTGTAATCTAGGGAAAGCTGTAGTGTGAAAACATGTGCTAATCTTTACTTCATCAATTTCAAGACAGTGTTATAATTGTAATACAATTGGTTATTTGTAGAGCAGCTTTGTTCACCACCTGTTTTCAATGGCGATCTCTACCTTCATTATACTTGCGGAAAATCAGGATATCAATATGGATCGGAATGTACTATAGGATGCAAAGGCAGTTATCCATTAGTTGGTAAAAACAAAATGGTATGCGATAAAAATACAACATCTGGTGAACTTTATTGGGATTGGGGAAGCAAAGGAAAGCCGTACTGCAAACGTAGGTTTATACAATGCTTTAGAACTTCGTACTTTTATTTGGATTTTTTTACGTTTTATTTTATTTCAGCTACATTGATGATAAAGATAATACTCCCGATAGCGTAAACGAATTATAAGCCTGATTTCTATGATGAGTTTGTTTATATCATTGATATTTTCAAAGTGAACATTAAATTTGATTAGAAGTATTTGTCCGTTTCAATTACCTAGACATACTGAGTATAATATGTCAACTGAAATTAACCAAAGAAATATATATGATATGATCTATTTATGTAACAGTCGATCAAATTGTATCAAAACTTAGTTATACATGACCCTGAACTTTTTATGTCGATTTATTTTTAAATTTTATGACAGCAACCTTACAGAAAACTACCGTGAAATATCATACTTCATGTAATAAGACAGACACGTTTTGGTCATACGATATTGTTGTCTGCATTGCCATATGTCATATGAACTGATGAATTACACTTTGAGTACAACAAGACCATAAGCAGTCAATGCATAATAAGGGAAATGTATTCCAATGAATATACACAAGAAGGATCTATCTTGTGCACCTGTAGCAGTTTTCTATTGGTCATAGAATTGTCTTGGTATCCTTAAACGTTATTTTCAAAATTTTGACCATTTAACTGTTTTGATTCAAACGTCACCAAACATTCTTAAGTTAAGTAGTGCAACTTTAAAAGCCTGTATCTTTAAATAGATTTTACAAACTCTGGCTTGAAGCCGATCTTGGTAAACATCTCATCCACAATTAAGGATGTTTGCATGTTAAATGTTTTTAAACGAAATAGTCGTTCTACTTCCAAGTATGCTTTTTTTTTTTTTTTTTCTGTATTAATGCTTCAACCGCGTGCACGTGCATGTATTTGATTTGGTCAGTATGTTTGCTTGAATTTTGATGTTTCAATGACCCCTACAGATTCATTTTTAAGACATTCGGTATATTAGTTCTTTCATTCATTGAACTTTTATGTTATTATGAAAGTAAATTACAAAATGCGCACCGGAGAAAATAAATTATCAAAGTGTAATATTTGTTATTTTCATTTTAGGACACATTGACATGCTTACATTTCACATATATTTTACGATAAAGATGTTTTCTAAAAGAATGATTAAGGCTGTTGAAGTCATAGTAGCAAATAAGTGCATTTTAAGCATGTTTAGGACGAGAACATGTTTATTTTGGTGGTATTCATATATGCTCCGGTGTGTAGTAGAAACCCACGCTTAGGCAAAAAGCAACGTTCAAAAGGTTTTTGTCCGTATGTAGACATTCCCATTTACATATTTAGGTTTATTTGAATTGTATTTGAACTGTGTGAACATGGTTACTAATGTTATATTTGTGTATTAATTAATTCATTATCTAATTTTATGATTATTTCTGTTGCATGATAGTCATTGCAATATCTAATATGCGTTGTCAGTTTGTTTTAGATTTATGAGTTTGACTGTCCCTTTGGTATCTTTCGTCCCTCTTTTATACAATATATTTCAATATTGATTTAAAAAACTGTTATCCGGAAATACATGAAAACTGGTAACATGTTATAGATCGTCCCAATCTCGGATTAACTATGAAATCCCGAAAAATAAAGCCAGCTAGACGATATAAAATATTTATTATAGCATTATTTATCTACTGATGCTATTTTTTAAATGACTAAAAGTATGCAGTTTATATCTCTGAAGAATCCATGAACTTCTGGTACTAATGAAAGCGGCACTGTCACTAATGTTGTTGAATATATTTTGTTTTAATACAAAAGAGAGACAAAAGATAGCAAAGGACATTCAAACTCATAAGTGAAAAAAACCCTGAGAACCTTCTCTCATCAACAAATAAAAAACAAATAACAGACACACAACTATTAACAAAACACAAAACAGAAAACTGAAGACTTAGCAAAACAAACCCCATTTCAACTGGCGGTTATCTTATGTGCTCCTTGGGGTTCAACCAAATCTGCTCCACATGTGTCACCCATCGTGTTGCTTATGATATAGCAAACCCGGTATTTAGTCTTATTCGGAAGGACACATTCGGGAAAGGAGACGGGATTGTAGGTACGACAATTAAAACATATCTACTCTAACAAGACACACTTTTTCAAATTCTGGTAGACACGTGTTTGTTCTTACTTCAACAAGTCGTGGCGAAAGAACGAACAATAGTTTGTTCGAACCGGGCCGGAATACACATCCGCCGTTTTGATACATGAACTGAGGACGTAACCACGAGACCACCAGGAAAATTTTTGTCTATTTTTTTTTCTTTTATTATTTGTCATTAAATATTATGCTTCCTTCGTCAGAAAATAAGTGTCCAACTTTACAAGCACCAACGAATGGCGCTTTGGCATGTGATAAATGGATGTATGGCACACAGTGCACAATGCAGTGTAACAACAAATTCGATATACCAATTGGAGTAGGAGGGTCTAGTACTTTTACTGGCCGTTTTACATGTTCTACGGTTTCTGGTAAATGGAGTCCCCTTCAACACGTTCCAAATTGCACTGGTAGGTAATATATATTTACTAGCGGACCAAATGAAAAATTTTCACAGAGTCATCTCTCTTGGTCAAGAAATTTACATTTTTGTTAGCTTTATTGTCATTTTGAAAAATTATAGCTTATATAACATGTTAATCTCTAAAATTATTAAATTGACGAAAGGTTATTTATTTTTCTTCTGGAGATCCCTTATGACCATGGAAATACATTTCGAGATTTATTTATTAGAGATATTTATTTATTTTGAAGGCCATATTAGTATTATTATACTGAACATAATACAAGTATACACTTTTCTTTCAATGAACATACAAATATTATGTAACTATATATCAAGGAAATCGGGATAAGTAATACAAGCCCGTGAATATCGTATTTATTGTCAGATGTATATACTCCGTATGCAGGCGCTGCTAGAAAAATGCTCCTCAGAATAGGAAAGATCCCAATAAGAATGCTGAAATAGTCTCTTTTGTCGTAACGACTTTTAATCAAACGACACTCATAATTTCTTTCTACTTGTAAGTCAAGATATGAGGCAGACCTAACTGTATCTTTTGTGTCCCTGACCTATGGTTCGACATCATAGATGCCTTCAACATAGTCATCAAATCTTGTCAAATATGCTAACAAAATGATTGACAATTAATCCATGTATGTTCATCAACTATTGTTTTAATTCATTAGTTAAATCAGTGAGCAAAAACCAATGAAAGGTTCAAGTAAATAAATTACACAGATAATCATAGTTATAGTTGCGTACATGTATCTCCAATTTGATATTAGACCTGAGAAAAAATTAAATACCTTTTCTAAGAAAATAGAAAAGTTTCATTTGATTCGCAATAAATATATCAATTATTTTGTAAGAGAAAGGTTTCGTTGGAAAAAGCTCTATTAAATATATTATTGAATATATGAATTGTGTTCCTGTATATACAGCGTATTATTTATATCGACATCAAATCAATTGTTTTCTAATGCAAGCACTTAGGGTCGGTCGAAATCATCGTATACCAGGTGAGCTGGTTTATAGTGGAAATTGTAATGACGTGGTAACAAAAAATCAAATACAGCAAAATTTTGTAAACCTTATGCAAAAGCTGGAATCCCAACCAGGCTACAAAGGTGTTTGTCCAAATAAGGAAACGTGCAAAGTTGACAATGTAGAAGTTATTTGTGGATCAAGGCGGAAGCGGCGTCGATCTGTTAGAGCCTCGAATGATGTCATTACACTTACATTTGAATTCGTTAGGAAATATGAACCGTTTGGAAATGGTACGATCAGTGCAATGCAACATGCAAAAACAAAGTTTGCAGTTCTTCAAAAGTTGACTAGGAAATTTGTACAGCAAGGTCTCATGGATGTACCAAATGCAACCATTGATCAATCATCTCTACAATATGGGGAGGTTGAAATCGATTGTGGTCCTGGAAGATTTCCAAAATATTCCAGTCTTACGTGTGGTATGCTAATTATTTTTATTTTCATCATTCATAGTAAAACTCATATTATATGTATGTATTGGTCATCCAAAGCCAAGTTTCATAGTTACTCGTGATCATTTCTTTACAGGCACGCGTATCCGCTTTTCTTAATGGGTGTCGAACCACAAATTCATCCACCAAAATTTAGAACATATTTCTTAGTACCCTTATTTAATCCTTTCGTTAAAAATAATGTTTTGAGCATTATGAGCCAAAATGTCATTTGTGTATGAACTTGCATCAAAATTTTTATGGTGGATATACCCAAAATCATGGAAATATAAAGATTTCAAAACATTCGGAGTATTATTTGAAGTAATAAGAAACTTTACCAATTATGTCTGATTATTTTGTTCACAGGTTGTTGTCAATATAATGGAATTCTATGTAACTGTAAATTAAGAGAGAGGTTTAGCTACCTATAAAACCAGGGTTAACCCACTATATTCTACAGAAAATGTCTGTACCAAATCAGAAAATTGCAGTTGTAATACTTTCGTTGGATGTGTTTGAGCTGTTTGAGCTTTTGAGTTTGTCATTTGATTAGGGATTTCTCGGTATTTATCATGTTGTACTCTTTATGTGTCAAAACATTGGAAACTTTATCCAAGCATAATTCAGGATATGAATAGCTTTCAAGAACTTTGTATTTTAAGGGGAAGTTGTGATCTTGAAATCATTTATCAATAAATTTGTCAATTCCATTCTAATTATTTTCACATATAGATGCAAATGTACATGCATATATATATAATGTTAGTTGTATAATGCAAGACAATCATCTGTTTATACAACATATAGCTTTAAGTTAAAAAAAAAATCCAAAGTATGCTTTCTCCTGGATAAGTTTTACTCAGTATTTTGAGTTCATTTCCAGTATTAAACAGATACTAACAGAACACCTACGTTTTCAACTTGAAAATAGTAAAAGCTTTGAAGGCATTTGAAGTTTTTCATTTGTTGACCGTCATTTGCTTTTGACTCAACAAGAGAGTTGTAAATATCTCCGTACATGATAGGTGGCCACACACGCATGTCGTCAATCCATGTTTTGACTTTATCAACACCCGGATGTTTACATTATTTTGCTACTGATGACATTATGTTGATTTTCTCCGTTAAGATCGATTGACAATGAAGACTTGTTTACAATGTTTTCATGGTTGTAATGGTGGCGCTGTTTACGACGACACCTAAGAGTTGCGTCACTAAATAAGGGGGATAATCGACAAAAAACTGTCTTTAGATAACATATTAACGATATCCAATTATCACTAGTTCTAAACCCTATAAAAAGCAGGTCAATTTTAATAAAAACACGTGTATTTTAGTCTATTAATTAAACAATAAGTATATGTTATCATCATCAAAATTGATATTTGATGCACTGATATTATATAATTCATTCAACTTATTCGTTTTCTTGCGGTGTTACAATAGATTCATTGGTCTGTCAATACTTTGTGTTGTAATCAGAATATAGGTTTGAAATTTAGATGAGGTCGTTTCAAATAAAGTTTTACAAGTGAAGTTGATATATTACATTATATGAACCAATTATCACATATTTGTTTCTTTCTAAGAGTATCGTATTGCTATCTGTCATTCTAATTATTGATGGACTCATAATAACACAGATCCATACATAATTTATATGTGATTGCTATAAGTATTCACTCGAGTTCTGACAAACTAAAAAATAAACAAGTAATAAGTAAATGTCACTCAAAAATATGATATCTAATGTCACATGACAACACACGCACATTAATTATTGCCATATAAGATCGTATTTTCTGTTATTCAAACTGTATAAGAAATGAAGCTGTAACAATAACGATTGATGGAAAACACTATTTCAAACGAAAACTTAGTTCAGATATATCTTTGTATCATTACACAGCTGCGTGTTCAAGTGGATCGTACCTCGAGGAAAATATTGGAAAATGCATTAATTGCCCCCAAGGCTCATTTAAGGACGATGAAGATGAATTGAACTGCACAACATGTCCAACAGGAAAGACAACAGAAGGCAATGGCTCTGTTTCTAGCTCTGAATGCAAAGGTAAAAGCTTGTCGATTGTTTTCCATGTTTGAATTAGTAAATGTTCATGCAAACAATACATATTATAATGATTTACGAGTATGTACATGCTTTTTTATATTTATAAACTTTAGATACGACAAAACTGTTTCAATGATTTTTTTAAATGTGTTTCATCCTCATAGTTTTAAGGAAAATAATAGTATGTTATATCATCGGAATGCATATCTAGTACAAATGAATTTGATATGTGGCACGCGTATATGCGAACGCTTCAATCACACTCACACACACAAACATGTTAATTCAAATACACAGACACACACACACACACACGATCATCAGACACACAAATATATTTGATACATATAATTACAACAATTCATCCATGTTTCTTTGTGCTATTAAATTTTCTAATTCATTTGGGCTTTCAATATTTTTATCTTTTGATTCGAGCCCAACTATAAATAATGTGGATGCAATACATGTCTGGTGTACAGAACAATAATTCTTTTTGATTAATTTGCATGTCAAACAAATTAACAGCATTTATTATTGATTAATCATTGTGTGTTCTATCAAATGAAATTAAAAGTCTTTACTTTGATAAAAAAAAAATAATACTTATTTCGATATTAGTTCTGTTACATTAGACATGACAAAAGCTAAATTGTTCAACATACTGACGAATGCGTTGTGATGTGCTGTTTTATTTGTCTATTATAAGATGTAAAATAATTACAGTAGTGATATTTCTTCCTTGTTTGTGAAGCATCATCATTTCCATGTGAACCACTACTAGTTGAGTTGCCAGGTCTGATAATTTTATTTCAGAAATATGTACGCCTGGATTTTATTCACCGAATGGTTTAGAACCATGTTCACCATGTCATACAGGAACATACTCGACAACACAAGAGTCTACAGTTTGTAAAACCTGTCCAGACAACAAATATACTATGAAGTCGGGTAGTACCAAGATAGGAGATTGCTTCAGTAGGTTTACATATATCATAAGAACACCATTTATATTTTTTTCTCCAATTTTAAACTGTTTTTGCCTAATACTATTTTTATTTAAATGGAAGTACTTAAACAGTCGTCAGATTGAAATTCTTGTTTGCCGTATCGTTGTTTTGGGAATAAAAACTACGTTAGCATCTTTGCCTTTTCGTTTTCAACTTTTATGTCCCTACTTCTCAAATGACTAATAATCTATGAAAAATAATTAACAACGAGAAATATTTCTTAAAACATCTAAAGAACAATGATGTATTGAATTATTCAAACTTCGGAAAAGGATTGTTGGCTTTTAATGACAGACAGAAACATCCAACGACAAGAGCTGAAATAAGAGGCGATTAAATTAAGAGAAACATACTAAAAATGAAGCGGGCTAAATATTTTTTAAGCATTTGTAAAGCATATATGTATACAGAACCAATGCAGTTGGTTTGCTCATACCATACAATGTTGTCATTTTAACTGATATTTAAACACCTTGCATACTAGTTGGTTTTGTTTACCCAATATGTTTTGGAGAAATGCCCATTCAAGTCAGGAGCTTGTCAGTTAATTTGCAGTCGTCCTGTTAGTTGATATTATATAACTTATGGTTATGGCAGGTGTTTTGGGCACACAGGAATAATTCATACCTCTATGCATAAAATGCTTTAATGTCCTTCCTAACACGGGAAAGATAGTCTGCAATTGTTACATACTTTTGATAGTCACTTGTTGAAATGTATGCCATAATTCAAATGATAGATATTTTTGAAGTATAATTGGTTAATATTAGACAAGTATCCAATGTTGTGACATGTTTGGCTTTCCAAATATGTAGTTCCTGATCATTTCAGGAACATTTATTATTATTTGGATAACTATATCTCAATTTTGAACAAGCTGACATTTGACATTTATATTTTTGAATACTTTGAGGCTTAGCCCAATTGTCACTCCTTAGAAACACATAATAGCAATACTCCGTTCGATAATTTACAGATTATGACTTGCGACTTCAGGGTGCCTCTGCTGTTGTGAGTCTTAGACCAACTAGTTCATCTTTAAAGACACTTTCAATTTTACTTTGGTTAAAACGAAAAAGCACAAATAGTATGATTGAAATTAGAATTGGTGGTAACAACGGCCTTATTTTGAACATCAGTTCGAAAATACAACTCTCCTACTCAAGGTAATACATGTATAGCACTTTTACTGAAAAATAAATCATGTTAGAAAGATGTTAAAGATTATTATTTTGAAAAGAAATAGAAATGAAGTGTACGAAATATTAGACAAGTTTGTTCCAATCAAACACAACAACATTTACCGAAGAACTTATTCGATGCTGTATTGCAAGATACACAAACATGTAATTTATGAATAAAAATTGACTACGTATATAACTATTGTATTTTTTTAAATTTTATTTCAAAGAAAACAGTGCATTAGTTTGATAATAGAATACCGTATAGCGGGTTATTTTCGCGGGTGTAAAATTTCGCGATTTACATTGAATAAGGTATACGAAATATTTTGGCGGTTATTATTTTGGCGGATTTAAAACTTTCATCAATACCTTTGCATGTACACTTTTAAATTTGCAGAATTTATTTTGGCGATTTTGTTCTGTCCGCGAAAATAAGCGAAAATTTACACCCCGCGAAAATAACCCCCTATACGGTAAAACAATACGTTATTCAAATATAAACCAAAATAGAGACAATTTTAAAATGTAAAGAATAACATCAAGTGATCAAAATTAATAATTTGGAAATATATATGTACAGGCCAGGATTATAAAACATTATTAATCAATGCATATTCTTTTACACTGAAACTGTATTTCCATGTAATTAAAATTCTTTGTGTCATAATCTATAATGATATGAATGTAAAACGAATTTGCTTAACCACTTCAAATTAACAATAAATACATGCATTTCTCTAATTCGTACACGATTTATTCCTTTCCTAACTTGTTCATTATATTGATTTGTTCAAAGTTCGTTTCTTGTCACGTAGAACGAACACATCTGTTTTGCAGAAGGATTAAGATTGTCTGCATATCGCCTAAAAATCATAACAGAAACTGACTCAACCTCAAAATATCATACAGTGCGACATTTTTACACTCTCGAACCTCGTGTTTTACATTTGAAAATTTAGCTGAAGCGGATAAATATCATTTCCCACTCGATTCAGTGGTAGAATATGTATGTTTATGATGAATTGTATCTTTTATTTTGATATATCCCTATATTAAAGTTATTTCCAAATGTTAAGTCGTATATCGATCAGCAGCTCATATTTATACAAAACAATATACCAACGCCAATACTGTTATTGTAGTCAGAAAGTAACAACTGGTATTTCTGTCAACCTTACAAATTGGAATCACATTGGTTTAGTAATTGATGCGGCCAGTAATATGCACACTTATGTTGGCGGAAAGAAGAGATTTTCAAAAGTTATAGATGCATTAAACATTACTACACACCAAGCAAATATCAGGGAACATTCAGGTAAACTCTTTGGCAACCGCATCTTCTTTTGTTATATGTGTATATAATCATTACTGCGATACACATTTTTTCTATAAATGAAAGCATACAGTGATTTCACAATTTTAAGGTTTGTTTTATTTCACTAGAGAAATTTACACCTTTAATGTCAAATTAACAAAAAACAAAGGCAAAGCATTCATCACAGTAACAACAGGATTTTTAACAGTAACTTTCGTGATACGTAGACATTCGTGTGAAGCATATATCATATTTTCATTGTAGTGTACTGCTGTCCTGTCGTGAATTCAGGGAAGGTGACTGATCTAATTCTGTGGTTTTCAAGTTGTAATGTACTTTAATATTATTTATTTATGTATTTTTCTGTCCTGAGTGTACTTGTGTTCAGATTTACTGTTTTCCTGTCACTGTGTCATTTAAGCACTATTTTCAAAAGAGGAACGAAAGATACCAGAGGGACAGTCAAGCTCATAAATCAAAAATTAACTGACAACGCCATGGCTAAAAATGAAAGAGAGAAACAGACAAACAATAGTACACATAAACATCAAGTTAAATTTACCACTTTTCCTTGAATGTTTTGTACTAAGTCAGGAATATGGCAACTGCTATCTTATAGTGCGTTTCTATGTATTTTGGTGGGGTATTTTATAAGAATTCCGTGGTATTGATGTTCCGTTGTTTTCCTTTCATAGTCGGTGTATTTCCCTCGGTGTTGGTTTGTGACTCGGATTTGTATGGTTATTGATTATCGGTATACTACTGTTACCTGCATTAATAAATAAACCATAACAATACATTATAAAACTATCTGAAAAAGACAGCACTCAAATTAACTAACATCTATATTGCGTTTTTGTAATAGGATTTGACGTGTCTGGTTTGATAGTATCAGAAAAGCCATGTACAGCTCATGAAATTCAACAGCAATCAATAACATGTGACAATGAAATATCTGAAGCTTTGTTGACATCAAATGATTTGCTAGAGACAATCTCATCTAGTATTGAAATGATTATTCCTAGCGTTTGTGATGGTAAGTTGATAAAATATGTTATTTTTCTAAAACGGTGGCAATACCCTTTAACAAAAGATTTTTTTTCTTTTTGAAATTTTACACAAACACATTAGAAGGTTATGTTAATGACTTTTGAAAACAGTATGATACTATATAATCACTCACGGTAGGTGCACATTAATGACTAAACTAAAAACTGCTACAGGACATAACAAAACTCAAATATATGTTGGCTTCCATAAGAACACAATTAACAATTCAGGTGTGGCTTCAACTGTTTTGTATACCTTTCGTTAACTTGCAAAAAGTAAATGTTGAACCATTTAAAATACAAGTAGTACTATATGCTCTCCAGCTTTGTACTTGTTTGGCTTCATAACTATTTTGATCTGAGCATCAATGATGAGTCTTAGGTAGACGAAACGCGCGTCTTGCGATTAAACTGTAATCCCTGTACTTTTGATAACTATTTACACCAATGGGTCGATGCCACTGCTGGTGGACGTTTCTTCTCCGTTGGTTTCCCCAGCCTAGTAGTCAGCACTTCGGTGTTGACATAAATATCAATTGTATGGTCATTTTTATAAATTTCCTGTTACAAAACTTTCAGGATTTTCATATTCCAGGAATATATTGCCTGAGCCGTATTTGGTACAAATTTTTGAATTTTTTTGTCCTCAATGCTCTTCAACTTCTTTGTCCTTAATATGACTTGTTTTGCTAAAAACGAGCAGGCATAGCAGCTGATCTATGTTTTTGCAATTAACGGTTGCTCTAGATCTACTGACACGCGTCTTTAGAAGCCCATACAATTTCCTAACGTGTTTATAGATGCTTAATTTGCATCCTTGAAATGGATTCATGCTTTTGAAAACCATAACTGCAACTATATTGAATTTAATTGGTCATTGATGAATTTTCGTCATAGTACACAGTTGTACAAAATAATATTCTCGTATTTTTCCTGGCTTTATAACAGCATATGTCAATTTTCAAGGACATGAACTGTTGTTAAAATTCAATTAGTGAATATGATATGCGACGAATCTTTGATTACTGTATCAATGATTTTAAAGTGCAAGTAATGATCTGCATATTGGTCTTTATTAGAGAAAATCGTATTGTTACAGAAAATCACACTATGAAAAATATAAATAATTTGTTTGAGCTTTTGTTTTTGCATTTAATTAGGGACTATCCTTTAATAATTTTCAGTATTTTTGTTATGCTCTTTTTAAATATGTGCATTACCAAGGAGTAAACAGAGCAATATTTTTTACAGTTGAAACACATATTTACATTGGCACCTAGGTAGCAACTTGTATGAGGTAATCTGAAACTATCAATTTTAGCACAACTCATTAGGATTATTTAAACAAAATTGATTTTTACATAATGTTGGTTGTTCTGGTAAGGGGTTGCGTATTCGATATTTACAACCGCATCAGTTAACAAGAAACTCTTAACAGATATAACTATGTTAACCAATTTACAAAAAATGTATCGAGAAAGATGCATGTCTAATTCGAGACGTTTGTATTACTTCACACTCACAGCATAAACATAATTTTCAATCAAAATATTACAAATAGCGCTTTGATAATTTTTGGAAAACATCTATAAAATAAGCACCCTTGATCAAACTGTTTTTTCTTTTGATTTGAATACATTAAGTATATGGATGTTGCTATAGTATTTGCTATTTAATCTCAAATCCCAACCTTTATAATATAAACTACAACAGGAACTATAACCAGTAGTATTCTCTCTGTACATGTACAGTTTATTTACAGCTGTAGATGAGTGTACCACAAATCCATGCAATGGTCATATATGCAAAAATGAACTTCTTGGTTTTAAGTGTAATTGTAACGACGGATACACAGGATCATCATGCGAAATACCTCCTGACTTTTGTAAAGACAATAGTTGCGAAAATGGAGCAACCTGTCATAACAATGTAGCAAATTACACATGTGTTTGTCCATCACGGTTTCATGGACTATACTGTGAAGTTGCACCAGGTATATTAAATGCTAAATATATTCGTCTATAATAATGATAGCAAAAGAATGCATAAAAGAAAAGGCAGGCTTAACATGTATAGTAAGAACTACGTTTGCCTCTGATACCACAACATTATACAATTATCTGTTTTCAAAATTGATGTTAGCAATGGGTAAAACAATTAAAGTGATATTATCTAGACTCTAAAATCTATAAAAAAAAATCCATTGTTGTGTGATTTTGTTTTATGATTTCGAAACAATCTTAATTGACGGCGGTGTCTGGATATAAGGAAATAAATTGTCTGATGTTGATAACAAACTGACGTTGTTGTTGATTCAAATTTTCACGACAAAACTCATAGCTTATTCATTCAGTTATCTGCTTAAATAAAATGGTAAAAGAGTGATGATTAAATAAAATGGCAAAAGAGTGAAGTTTAGATTTCAGATAAGGTCCATCATAAAAAGTACAAGGGTAAATGTAGAAAAAGCATCAATAACGAAAACCTGATCAGGAAAGAAACGGAAATATGTCCGTAGAAATCCATTTCCGGTTCGTTAATTGGTTGGTGAGGTTACCATTTGTGAGGTCGCGAAATAAACGAGGACTGGGCACACCAAAATAGTGTATAAAACAACCCATCTGATGAATTAGAAATTATGGCTACAAAGCTCAAGAAATGTATAACTTATTGAAATTTATTTGAATTTTATCTTTGAAACTAAAGAAAAAGTATAACGGTCGCATCATTCACCAATTGTAAATAAAAATAGCATATGAGAGAAATAGGCTCCTTGTAGCCTTTAGTTAAAGAAACACATTGATATGATGCAACCGAAAATATGTAAATAAAGAAGGATAAATCAAATTGTCTTTTCAATGCAGACATAAATCAATAATTGTTATATTGATTTAGTTTTCAACAGTTAAACGAGAAACAGACAAAGCTCTACTTTCATACGGACAGTTATAGGAGAGTTAGTATATATTTGTTTAGGGGCCAGCTGAAAGACGCCTCCGGATGCGGGAATTTCTCGCTACATTGAAGACCTGTTGGTGACCTTCTGCTGTTGTTTTTTTTATTTGGTCGGGTTGTTGTCTCTTTGACACATTCCCCATTTCCATTCTCAATTTTAGGTGTGCACAAAATATAAACACAGCCACAGGGTGTTACAGTGTTGTAGAATAGCTTTGGGGTGACTATAAATGTTATTTCAAAACCTTTTATCCGTATTTACCGATTTGGCATGCATGTTTTAATAATTGAATGAAATGAAAATTATTTTGCCTGCATCTTTAGATATTTGTATGCAACTGTTATTTTTTGTCATTCGATTATCCTTTAGATAAAGGTCACTTTTTGTGATCTTCTCCGCTGTCGTAAGATAATATGTTCGTTGTTTATCTGCAGTTAACAGAGTGCACATTGTTTATTCGTGCGTTACGCTATATTGAGTTTCATTGCGTGTGTTTCTATTACGGACTTGTGTCATTTTAACAATATGTTTTATTTAACATTGCCATATAAGCGGGAAGTTTGATTACCCATAATACTAGGTGTACCCCACTATTTGTTTTCTTTAAATGTTCCATACAAAGTCAGAAATATAGCAGCTGTCTTCAAATAGTTTGTTACTAGGTATGTTTCATAGGCGTTTGTTTTTGTTGCATTTCAGTGTTTTTTGCTTTTTATCTTATAGTATATTTGTTTCCCATACGTTTTAGTTGGTTATCCAGATTTGTTTTCTGTCATCGATTTTTCACTTTCAAACAGCGGTATACTACTGTTGTATTTATTTGATATCTTACTATTATATCAATATATGTGTAATATATATGATGTATGAAATAACTGTAGAAACAAAGTTACGTTATTGGCAAATGAATGGAGAAAAACATTGTTTTAATTTGAAGATGTCCGTATTCAGATGTTTTGTTTATTCTATATTAATTTGAAGATAGTGATAGTTTCTTTGCCTTTTTCAAAAGTTGATGGTCAATGGTCAAATTGGAGTGAATGGCTACATTGTGATGCATCTTGTGGTGGAGGAAAAGAAGTACGATATCGAAACTGTACAAATCCAGCACCCGGAGTTAATGGTTATCCTTGCATCGGATCATCTATTGAAAGCAAAGCTTGCAACTCATTTACTTGCCCAAGTAATTATCGATATAGATATTTGTAAACACAATCAAATCACTTCCTAATTATTTTATAAATATTGATTTATTTAACAAAGATTTTTGTTTTAAAAAGAACACATTGTTTCACAATGAAAAAAAGTAACATATTATTTTTAAAAATGAGTAAGTATTCAAGCCTGCAAATAAAGAAACATATTTAATATTCCAGCTTGTCCTCACAGACCATCAGCATACGGGGTAAGAATGCATTGTGAAAAAATAAAAGATGTAACGTCTTGTAACGCAACATGCAGAGAGGGACTTACATTTGTACCAGGGTACCCAGCTCTTAAAGAATATGAGTGTGGACGAAAAACAAACTACACTTGGAGTGGTCATCCACCATCGTGTTCAAGTAAATACACCTATAAGTTAGATAGTATGTTATGTGTGTTACTTATACAATCAGTTGCAATAAATTAACATAATATTTCTCAATCTTGTTCCGAACAAATTATTCCAGATTTCATTCTTTTTAGCATCAAATATAATAGTCTATAAACACAGAAAATTTACCTAATACACAGTATTTGTTCGCCATTCAAATTGAAGTTTCTAAGCAACAACTTGAATGTATTTTCTTTCATTTTAATATACATATTCGTGTATATTTTTTGAATAGTGAAAGACATTCGTTAATGTGAGATGATTTTATTCATATTTTAAACATGATATACATTACATTATTACACGCTATTCATATATTTCTTTTTAACTTGGTATCTTTATTTTTTTTTTTGAACATACTATACATGTTTTGTAATCATATGTACGCTATTTACACATTATTTGGAGTCCATATTTGTTTTTACATTCCATTTCTCTTAAAGATAAGCGTTTGGTCAAGTCCTACGAACCGGAATGAAAGCTTAATAAATTAGTAAATGTATGTCACAAACTGTCATCGCAGACTTTTTGCGATTGGTACATGTAGAAGAAAGTCCACCTATATAATCAGAATTTAAAAATATAAAATTGAAAACAAAATAATTTAGACATTATCTCTTTATCATGCCAAACTTTCAAAATATTCTATGAAAGGTTGACATAGTCATTGATGAGTTTAATACCATACTATATATTCTTGTTAAGTGCAAAGCAAATCATCCCTTTTAACGGCAAATACGGAAATTGTGTTTTTCTAAATAAGTTTGACAAAGCTATTGATAAATTAAAATTATTAACTAAAGGTTAACCGTAGCAAAACGTAAATACAGGTTAGTTTATCAGTAAAGAATACGAAGAAATGATACGAATATTTGTCAAAGATGGATATTTTCTTTAGATCCTACGAAAGTAAATTCCATCAAGTTATAAGGGTTGAAAAACGTTAACAACAGACTTAACTTAAATGTTGACGCCGCTTACGATTACTATACCGCCAAATAAAGGATCGATATGCAATCTTCAGTCGTTTTTTTTGTACCTCAGTTTTCCTCCATTCATGTTCAACACCTCATACAACTAATGAACTGCATTAATTCCATGTTGTATTTGTTAGTTTTTTTAAGACTAATAAACACCTCATGTAAAAAAGACTTTTTCTTTTATTGTCCTTGTATTAGATGCTTCCGAGAAGTTAAAAAAAAGAAATCATTGAGTGTCCGCGTTTAGCCACCAACTGACCTATAGCAATAGCTTACAATGAAATTGCATGTTTTCTTTTTTTCAGGACTAAATAGTCCAAGTAAAATGGAAATACACTCAGCCATATCTTACACCAATTTTCCATGTGATGATGTAAATCATGCTAAATCACAAATATACAGTAATGCCAAATCTGGACTTCAATGCGGAAGAAATGATACTTGTGATATACAAATTGATATTAAAGGTAACAGTTTCTAAAATACATATTTATATATGATCAAAATGATTCTCATATTTCAACATTCACCTGGTGAGTGCTTTAAAAAAAGATATGAAACACATGTTTAGCCTGCTTTGAATTAATTTGTCTGCTATTCCTTGCGTTCTCTACACATTGATGTATGATAAAAATCTATGGCAAAAATGTTTGGTATCAAGACACATTTCCACCATAGATAAACAATCCATGTTATAGCGTGGATTGGTTCTGAATTCGCTCCAATCGTCTTTTTTAAAGGAAACATAAACAAGATGTGATATGATTGCCTATTAGACAACTCTCCTCAAGAGAAAAAAATGACACAGACATTAACAACTATAATAGTTCATTCTACGACCTTCAACAATGAGCAAAACAAATACACCATAGTCTTCTATAACAAGCCCCGAAATGACAATGTAAAACAATTCAAACGAGAAGACTTACGTCCTAATGTTTGTACTTACAATGAACAAAAAAAACAAATATGTAACACATTAACAAACGACAAACACTGAATTACAATACATTGACTTATGACAGGCAATTACATACAGAATGAGGTTCTATATAAAAATAAGAAACTTTGTTCTCTATACAAATATTTGCAAATATATAAATAGACATATTGATAAATGTCATGTCATTTTTAAGGTTGTGGTTCAAGAGAAAAACGAAGTACAGGAGTAGAAGCAGTCATTACTTTGAGTATATCTTTAGACCAAGGAGACAATTTAGATCTTGATAAATATATGTCAAATGAAACGAGTAATTATCACGATATAATTAGGCTTATTATTGTATTGGTATTTAAACCCTATGCTCAAAATCAATTAACAGTTTCACTCTTGTCTGTTTGTCGTATATTTAAGTGACCAATATAATCTCTGATGCTTTCTTTTTTTTTTACATTTTCAATTCAAATTTACTAATATTGTGTATCAATCATCGCTTATCAACTTTCAATTTACCGAAAACTTACAGCAGATGTATAAGCAATTTATATCTTACTACTCAACTTGATTTATTTGATTATTCGCTACAATTACAAAAGGTAGTATGTTATATATCAAATACACACAAAAAATCCGACGAATTGCAACAACTGTTGATTTCAGTGGTAATATTTACCAGTCTAAATGTTAAACAAGGTTACATGTTTTATACAGTTTAGGGTATGTTTAGTCTGTAAATTGTCCTAAAGAGAACTTGTTTAACGCACTAACACGTGTCTGGCAAATTAAATTATTATCCTGGAATCGTTTACAATTTGATAGAAGGGTAGAAGGGAAACAAAATGTTCTCGAAGTACACCAACAATAACACTTTCTGAATGTCATTCACACATTAAGTTTTAGATCAAGACAACTTGTATTGCAACAAACTATACCCTTACTTTAAACACGCACAATCAAGCGGTTTATTTGTAAGTAAATGCAAATGGTTTTAAAAGAGTATCTTATTGCTGCGTTACAAAAGATATGTGCATCTGGTGCAAGAAAATTGGTATCGTTAATTGTATTATATCTGACAAAAAATCATTTAGAATTTTGTAACTCCATGTAAATTTATCTTTACTTTTAGTAAGTCCTGCTTTAGTTATCGTAATCAAAGCTATCTCAGAATTGGAAAACTCAGCATTTGAAATAAACAGAACGGGTCAAGTGTTCCAAATACCTGGTGTCAAAATTGACAAAGGCCAAGTCGAAGTTACAAGTGATATAATATGTTCACCAGGGAAAATACGTATTGCTGCTTTTTGTGGTGAGTAAAAAATGTGTATTAATTTGGAAAAGAATGTAACTAATGTCGGTGTATTAATGAAGGGATACTGATGTATTAGTTCAAATCAAACCGAAAAATAAATATCAAAATGTTCCAGAACATGAATATAAGGACCATTTTTTTAAATACGCGTATAGTTAGACTGTCCAATTTTAAGAAGTCTACTGAGTCATACGATGTTCCATTAAAGCTGAATCTCCTGGTGACATTAACTTTACGGACGACGGAATACGAAAGATACTATATATCTGTTTAAAATGCAATAAGAAAAACCGTGTCGAAAACTTATTGAATGATTAAAAAAAGATGCGTTGGAACTGTAAGAATACGAATTGTTGATAAAGCTTCTGAAGATCTGTCCTGATAATTATGTAGGGTTGATGATTTTATTAGTGAAGATTCAAGTTTCAATTTAATTAAATTAAATCTCCGCACTGGCTCATCTTTTATGATTGGTCGCTGCGCGAGTGCTGAGATTTAATTTTAATTAGATTGTTCAAGTTGGTATAAACTATCACATGCCGCTGCGTTGAAGTCCCATTGATGGCCTTCTGCTGTTGTCTACTCTTAGATTTGATAGTTGTCGATTGGACATATTTCCATTTTCAATTTTTTCATGTAAATTTGGCATATTAAATTGATATGGATGATACATTAGTGACACCCAAAAGAAAAAAAAAACAAATTGGAAAACTAATGAAATTTCATTATTTCCTGTCGCAAAACAGGCAAGCTTTTCTCTTTTCTCTTCTAGCATGACATGCAAATTCAACGGAAAATGCACAAATAAAAACATATTAATGTAACAAACACGAGGTGTCATCTTGGTGAGAGTGCAACACTAGATAGACATATAAAAAGATATCTTATTTCAATTGATTGAAAGTCCACTTGTTAATTTTATTTATTTAATTGTAATATTATTAGTTTGTAAAACTCAAAAAGATTTTGATAAATATTTTTTCTAAACAAACCCATATGGTTCAAAGACATGTATGGTCAAGCTCGTACTGGACCGTATGAGAATACTTGTACTGTCCGTCCAACCGTATGAGTTTTATCACAATATAATATAAATTACAAGTGGAAGAAATATTCTGTTATATCATTTGTTTGTTAAGGAATAAAGGGTATAATATATGATGAATGTTACAACTGGATAAGATATTAAAGCACAATTTATAACAAAGATTTCAGGGGAACGTCTGTTTAGCACAACAGATATACGGTGACAATGACAAAAATAACCAAGCTAAGCCTTATTGTGTCTAAAAAGAATTTTTTTTTTCAGTCGATTGTCCAGCAGGAACTTTCGAAAATTCAAATGCTATGTGTGAACCTTGTAACTTTGGAATGTATCAAAATTTGCTAGGACAGACTCTTTGCAAGTCGTGTGCTGATGGTTATACAACCGCTATAGTTGGTGCACAGGATATTAGTTTATGTACAGGTAACTTAAAAGTTAAAACTTTTATAACTTAAGTCGCTCGTTGATTATCGTTTACGAATTCACTACTTCTTACCAATTCTCCAATACAGAATAATACATTGTAACTTATAGTTCTTTAAATAGTAATTCGACGAGATGCATTGACTCTCTTTTGTTCTTTCCGTGTTTTCCGAGTATATGTGTCTTACTAGCAGTTTGATCAGTTTGCCAGTTTGTTTTAGATTTACTGTCCCTTTGGTATCTTACCGCCTCGGTGGTGTAATGGTTAGCGTGCTCGCCTCGAGTGCGGTAGGTCGTGGGTTCGACCCTCGGCCGGGTCACACCAAAGACTTGAAAATTGGTATTTGCTGCTTCTCCGCCAAGCACGCGGCATTAAGGAGTTAGAGCAAAGACTGGTCGGCCCGGAGTCAGAATAATGTGTCCGGGTAAGGTGACATGTCTTCCTGCGAACTGTTACCTTGTGAGCTAGCACGTTAAAAATCCGGCTTAGCGTGTCGGTCTAGTACAAAGCGGGGTTAATATTCATTTATCATTATCATGTTCTCGTCCTGAATATGCATCTGACTTGCCACTGGACGTTAAACAACCATCCATCCATCCATCCTTTGGTATCTTTCGTCCCTCTTTTATTTCAGATGTTGATTAGGACAAAAATCTGGATTTATTCGAACATGCGAAACCAAATCCCGATATCAAACTAAAACCTAGGTAAACACATCAACTAAAGGAGGACAGGTGGAACATCAAAAGCAAAGGCCAACATAGTAATACATAAAAAAAAAATCGGAATGTATGTATCATCTGCCATATTCCTGAATTAGTACAGCACATTTGAAGCATAAATGGTGGGTTGCACCTAGTCTTAAAATTGAACAGACAGTATATTCTTTTTTAAAATATGTTAGTATATAAAAAAGAAGATGTGGTATGATTGCCAATGAGACAACTGTTCACAAAATACCAAAATGACACAAACGTTAACAACTATAGGCGAACATACGGCCTTCAACAATACGCAAAGCCCATACCGCATCGTCAGCTATAAAAGGCTCCGATAAGACAATGTAAAACATTTCAAACGAGAAAACTGACGGCCGTATTTATGTAAAAAAAATGAACGAAAAACAAATATGTAACACATAAACGAACGACAACCTTCTGACTTGGGGCAGGCACATATGTAAAGCAACATTATATCCGGGTGAAATTTGATCCGGAGGAAAAAATGTCACAATAGTTGTTGTTATTTCTTTATCTGGAGGATAGTATTTCCCTGGGATATTTTTTCCTTTGCCGTGAAATTCTATCTGGGTAGTTAACTTATTGAAAAGTTATTAGAAAAAAACTTATCCTTTACAAATACATCGAAATAATAAAATTGTATTTGAATTAAACTTAATTTGTAAAAAAAAAAAACGTATTTTAATGGGAATTATTTCACAAATTATCATTGAAAAAATGTCCTAAAAAAATTAAGTAAATATCATTCTTTTAGAAGAAAATTATCATTAAACATAAGAAAGAAAACCAGAAATAATTTCAAAGATCATAATTGTGAAATAATATGATTAAGTAAGGTAAGTTAAATGCATGTAAAAGTGAGTTGTTTTCAGATCTCAGTACAAATATAAACTAAAACGTAAAGGTAGAAATATAGTTGCATTACAAATGTTAACAGTAATGGAAGAATTTGATTATGATAATTTTAACTATATAAATAGTCTGGGGACAAAGATGTTGTTGTTGATTATATGGAAATCAGATAAATTATAGCATAACATTATTGGAACAAAAGCAATTTTAACAGCTGGATAGTATTTACCTGTGAAATAATATCTGTCTTATCAAATATTTATGTTGTAAGTCATCTTGTTGTACAAGTGAATATATAAAAAATAAGATTCAAGGAAAAATTTCACTATGAAATAGATTCAGGAATATATTATATTGATATCTTTAAAATATAAATTGCTCATATATAATCACCTCCCTTTGATAAATTATGCAAATTTGTTCTACCTTTGTGAAACATTTTACAATTAAAGTCAGGTATATATTGATTGCGAGTAATTTATATACTAGTTAATAGAAGTATATTTCACAAGGTTCTATGAAATATGATACGGCAAATATATACCGGTACATACTATCCGCATAACACAGATAGATTTTCACTCCTCTGGAAACTTCTACCTGTGAAATACCATGCCTGGAATAAATTACCGTGACAAATTATCCTCAGGGTAAAATATCACACAGGAAGAAATAAACCGTTACACATACATTAATAATGTGGCGGGGTTAAACATGTTAGCGGGATCCCAACCCTCCCCCTCACCTGGGACAGTGGGATAATAGTACAACATAAGAACGAACTATAAAAATCAGTTGAAAAAGTCTTAACTCATCAGATGGACAAAAATTACAAATGGACGTGGCCGAGAAGACATTTTTTCGTTTATAAGGGATACTGTGGATTAAAGATAAATTTTGTTCCTCAATTACCTTTAGAATTAAGGCGTGATCTTTCAGATCTTTACCTAGCTACGTTAGTGAGTTATCTTAGAGGACAATCGTTTCAGGATTGATTTATAAAATTGAAAGACAATGTGGTAATTGACACAGTTTTTATGTTTGTTCATTATTTGTTTTTTGTCATTACATTATATTTCTTATTCATAATATTACCAACAAAATTGTATTTATTTTTCAGTATCTAAAGTAAAGGAAACTAGAAAAAACTTTGGAGGTGATGGACATATTTGTTATAATAACATATGATAAAAAAGTTATCAAAAGTACCAGGATTATAATTTAATACGCCAGACGCGCGTTTCGTCTTCATAAGACTCATCAGTGACACTCTGATCAAAATAGTTAAAAAGCCAAAAAAATACAAAGTTGAAGAGCATTGAGGACCCAAAATTCCAAAAAGTTGTGCCAAATACGGCTAAGGTAATCTACTCCTGGGGTAAGAAAATCCTTAGTTTTTCGAAAAATTCAAAGTTTTGTAAACAGAAAATTTATAAAATGACCATATAATTGATATTCATGTCAACACCGAAGTGCTGACTACTGGGCTGGTGATACCCTCGGGGACGAAACGTCCACCAGCAGTGGCATCGACCCAGTGGGTGGTGTAAAAAGTTATCAAAAGTACCAGGATTATAATTCAATACGCCAGACGCGCGTTTCGTCTTCATAAGACTCATCAGTGACGCTCAGATCAAAATAGTTAAAAAGCCAAACAATTACAAAGTTGAAGAGCATTGAGATAATAAAGTAATAACTTTAAATATGTTTTGTTGATATGATGATTTATAAACGTCGTTTTTTTGGAAAGCTGAACACAAAATCAGTCTGTGTTTAGAGAAAAAAACTTTTATTTGATATAGAAAGTATGGTAAATTTCAAATTGTGAATAACTTCTTTTGTGGTGTATTACATATACATGTATTAGATAACTTATCTGCATGCTGTCAACTTGTCATACTTCGGACTTTCCATTGTTTATGCAGTTAGTGGTTTGTTGTTTTGTACGTGTCTTGTATTTTGAATAATGGTTGTTACTGAGAGCGTTTATTCCTGTATGGCAATTAATTATATCCAAGTAAAATGTTATTGTAAGATGTATATATCTTCATCTTTATAGGCAAATCAGGTTCAAAAGGTTGGATTGTTGCAGTTGCTGTTGTAGTATCAATAGTCCTTGCATTAATGTTTGTAGGAGGCCTCATCGTTAGGAAACAAATGCGGTAAAGATATGTTTACTGTAGTCATTCAGCATCTGTCTCAGCAAACTATGAGTTGCTGTTGACTTCATATTTTCCAATTGTTTCAAATACAAATCGATAGGTGAAATGATTAAACATTATATGTACATAATCGAAAAATTAAAATTTTTCTCCTGTTTCGTAGCGAGTACAAATACTTTGTGTGTTTTTCGACAATGTACATATTGTTTTTATCTTGAAATTTACACCTTTTGACACTTCATTTGTTTAAATATGAATCATTTTCTTTAATTCTATGGAAATATATCCCTTTCAGAACCCATCGTATGAAGAAAATTAATCAACGCGTGGTTGCCGGTGATTTCAGAAGTTGAATGGCTGGGTCAAACGGTCAGAAACTTTCTCACCTCCCTGAAATGATATAATGTGCTAACAGGTGTTAATGAAATTGACAACTTCGTGGAAAGTGGAATGCACTCGAAGAGCATTTTGGTTTAGAAAAGGAATAATTAATCTTTTATTCATTAGAGAAACAGATTATTACATAGTAACGCGTGGATTAGCCGATTTATTCAATCTTGATGGTTAAATTATAAATTTTAACTATCTCGATTAGATAAATCCTATAATCCACTTGTATCAATGTAATAATCTATGTGTCTCTAATCACCCTGCATAACCCCGATACAGATGAAACCGGACGTTGACGCGTTCGAGTCGAATACACCGTGTAACACTGATTTCAGTCAGAAAGAATTAATACTTTTAAAGACAATCCAATATCTATTCTTCGGATATTTTGTTCCAATATATTCTTTGACATAATACTCATTAGTTATTAAAAGGTTTTTCAAAAATATGATATCTTTATATACAAACATCAAAAAACGCACGACGATATCAATGATAAAACGTGCTTGGTATTTTTAAACATCCAAAACTTTATGTTTATCGTACCTCAGAGTTTTTAAAACATACATTTTTGAAAACTTCATAGTATGAATTAACAAACTTATAAAGATCGTTTGTTTATGTTGTATCTAGAAAAAAAATACACGTTTTAAATTGCCTTTATTTTCATGTTGTGTACGCTTCGTTGTCATTACACCTTTTTATACTGTACGCTTCGTTGACACAATATTGCGTTTATCAATGAATTTTGCATGCATTAAATTATGCTGTGATATGACTATAACCAATATGCATGATTGAAAATAATAATTTACCATCATAACATGCAGACAGCAACCCATAATGTCCGTTATATTGTCGAAAAACTCTTGGAGGAAATTTGTACATGTAAAACATTCTCATGTATACGAGAGTGTGAATTGTTAGAAAAATACAATAACTCGACAGATGCAACTATGACTAAGCATACAGATACACACGTCCGAATATCTAATTTGATAGCATTTCTGAAAGTGTTTACCCTAATACAGTCAATGTACGATTAGGTGGTGGGTTGGGTGCCCGCTAACATGTTTAATCCCGCCATATTCTGTATGTGTCTGTCCAAAGCCAGGAGCGTGTAATTCAGTAGTTATATATATATATATATATATATTTGTTCACTATTTTGTGCATAATTGGGCCGTTAGTTTTCTCGTATGAATTGAACTACATTTGTCACTTCGGTGTGTTTTATAGCGGTATGGGCTTTGTTCATTTTTAAAGGCCGTATGGTGACCTATAGTTGTTCATTTTTGTTTCGTTTGGTCTCTTGCGAAGAGCTGTTTTAATACCACATCTTCTATTTGATATAGGAAGCAATCAAAAACAATCAATGGATTATAGGTTAAGCCTTTTGACCTGAATCTCAGAGGCGTGTCCTAAAGGGGAGGGGTCATAGATTACCATAGAGTCACATTAGGCTAAAGAATTGGTGTATGCAAGGAACATGTAACTGATAGCCATCAATAGTAATACAGTTACTTTAATGTGAAGATATCGGGATGAAGTGATTAACTGGTTTGCTTTCTTCAATTATGTTTTGTGTTTGTTTAATTTTTAAGGTAAAAAGATTATGCTTAAATTCTTCGAATATTAGTCTTTCTACTGTGGTGCAAAAATCTAAATGATTGGTCAGGTCATTCTGGTTTTTCATAAGCACCTTTAAAGTCTATACCCACCCATATGCATTTCATTCAATAATTGATTAATTTCACAGAAGACCACAGGGACCATATTTATAATCCCCAGTTACCTTTGGCGTCATTGGTAAATTATGGGTTGAGCAAAGCATCGATCAACAACCTAACCTTAGACATTTGCTGTGTTTCTTCTTTCATGTTGGTGCTTAACAACATATGGACCCTTCTTTTATTTGTTTATGACACGCGTACGTAATGGCTGATTGTTGGTTGCTTAACGTTGACTTGCAAATATTTCATGCATGTTCAGGATAAGCACAAAGTAGCAACACATACTACATGCAAGTCCTAGAAGTAGACCCTCCGGAATTACGTCAGAGACGTTTTGACTACCACTGGATAAAATGATGTATACTTTGTAAGAACACAAATGGTGCCTTTCAACAGGCTATTTAGGGACCTCTCTTGACGTTTTTGCAGGGGTTCGTAAAGTGTAGTTAGCATGGTACTCTCTTTACACGAGACATTGGATTTTATATTCCCTTTTTCGGACTGGACGTGACTGTGTACTTTTACATCCCACACAACTAAACGGGTGGCCAACTTCGGTCAGTTTTTACTGCCAATCGGAAAAAGACCAAAGTGATCATATCTAATAGTATATTTCCCAGTCACCTTTCACCAAATTCTTTCATAAATAAAAAAACAGGTACAGCTAAACTTTCAAATATTGTGGCCAATTTTTTTTTTTGGCCACAATATAGAAAGTTTTGCTGTACCTGTTAAATCAAAACATCACTTAGCATTATTACGATTTATGCACACTTATGAGAACTCATAATATCGTACATCCTAATCCTCGATACTGTTTATAATTTGCATTGCACAAGTTCATGCGTTTTATTACGTCTTTACGTAAAAGCGTAGGATATACTGATTTACACTTTAGATACATGATTTACATCTTAGCTGTAATTCGCTTTTTGTTTTTGTGCCTTGTATCGACATTTTGAGTTAAGCCAATGGCAACTGAACTTTTTTTATTATGTTGTGCTGTCACACCAGTGTTCTAGGTTAAGGAGAGGGTTGGGGCTCACATGTTTAATCCCGCCGCACTTTTTTTGTCGGTACAACGTCAGAATCCTGTAGTACATTGGTTATATAGATCTGTCATTGTTTTTCTACTTTACATAATTCATAAGTTATAAATTAATAACCGTAAGTTGTATCGTTTTAATTTTCATATTTTTTCTTCATATCTAGGCCTTTTTTAGTCGACTTTATGGTATAGGTTTTCCTCATTGCTAAATGTTGTACATTGGACTATAATAGTTGCTTTATACACTCACTTTATTTAAACTTTGATGGAAAGTTATCTCACTGGCCATAACACCACATCTACAAAGCTTCATATGTAAAAAAAATAATAAAAAAATATAGCAGTTGGAATGCCATCTGTGGCATTCAGCAAATGAAGTTCAACGAGCTCCTACATGTATGTCTGCTTTCGTCTAGGCGAATTTGGACCAACATGGACATTTGGAAGAGCCTCAAATTGTAAAAAGGATGTCATTATATATTTTTTGAAACTTTATTTCCTTTGGAATATTTTAATCATCTGTTCATTTCATCTGGAAAAACATTGAAATTCTCAATTTACAATAGAAACATTCCAAGCAGGTGTACGCTGGTTAAATGTTTCAATTTTGGCTTTGTATGACAGATATTTTAAGTTCAATTTCTTTGACTAAGTTAACAGATGAAAATTTAAAATAAAATAAAGAAAAAGGGTCGCCGACACCATCTCGAAAACCTTGACAAGAATGTGATTTGTGACGGTTTTTGTCAACGAACTGTACAGTGATTATTTCAAAACGCACAACGAACGCGACACATTTGGTGGCACGAACAGTAAGAGAAAATTTATTTTGAATGATATTGCGTTTATCCTAAGTTCTAGGGAACATTTGAAGGCACGTGGTAGTTCAATGTAAAGTTATTTAGTATTGCTTAAGGTATTGATACGCAAAGATGTATGCACGAAAAGATATTCAGCATTGGTTATATCATAAACCGTATGAAATTGCACCATGTGTGTGCGTTTTGCATCTAGCATTTTTATCAAACGTTTTATACAATATCTAAAACTTACAACAACTGTATAATTGAATAAATAAACTAACATGCTCATTGACATATTTATATATACTCAAATAAGTTCTAGAAAAGCATTCGAAATTATTGTCATCCCAAATGTTGTCCTGATTATCGCTTCGAACGCGTCAACATCCGGATTCATTTGTATCGGGGTTATACGGGATGCTAATGTTTTAAAGATATTGATATAGTTTAAACGCGACACGCGAAGAGGACCCATAATGAACTGTTATACAAAAAGGAATATTTATATCACCGTTTGCTCAATATGGAAGCGGGGTTACAGGAGACTTTAATTGTTCTAGTACAAAAGTCTCCTGTCAAACTCTACAAATTTATTTAATAATGTAAATGCAAAATCATCATATAAGTATCCCATTTTGATAATTATTTAAAGATTTATAAACTATTCATTAGTTTGTCTATTTCTAAAATAGAAGACGGAAGTTTAATTAAATAATTTTGCAAGTTCCTCGGCATATAGGTTCATGCGCTTAGCTAGGCGAAATAGAAAACAATCGTGTTATAAAAACATCCCAGCTTAAGAAATGAAATAGAGGAGAAAGACAGCAAATTGGCTTTCAAACATAACGTTTAAGAATTAACTGGCAACACTATGGTTAAAACAGAAATAAATTACAATCAAACAAAGTACACAAAAAACAACATCGAAAACTAAAGACAAAAAGTACAATCATAAATAAAAACTGCACTCCGAGAAAATTCAAAACAGAAATTCCCTTTATTAAATGGCAAAACCAAGAGCTTAAACACTTCAAACGAATGGATAACAAGCAACACTAACTGCACAAAAAACTGAGAGTGATCTCAGGTGTTCCGGATTTGTGAGTACATCCTTCTCAATATTTGGCATCCGTCGTGTTGCTAATTACAATACAATCCTGGTATTAAGGCTTATTCAGTATGTAATATTCCAGGAAACTGGGATGGGATTATAATTATGCCAATTGAAAAATATCCGCTATCATCTGTAAAACATATATTACATATTATTCTTTATTATGTTTATTTATCAGTCCTTTTAAAATTAAGAAAAATACTGTTTTCAAATATTAAGTTTTTAATTAAGTGTGATCTTTTGTTTCAAATAATTTTTTTTCAGAATAAAGTACAGAAAACGAACTATGGGAAGCAATTTCAGCTTTGACATGGGAAACACATCTAGGCAAGATGATGTTAAACCAATGAATTTCGTCCAACGGCCACAGTTTTTAAATATTGAAAAGACAAGATCTTATTGACTAGACAAAACATGAAGCGATATTCATCAAATAACGTTTTAATTAATATGTTTAGTTAGCTATTATACCAGATTTAGTACACCATGTTCTACATAATGAAATAAATGCCTGTACCTTAGGTATATAACAGTTGTTTCAACTTCGGTGTGTGTGTTTGAGTTTTTAATATTCCCTATTGATGAGGTACTTTTCTTTTTGAATCTTACATGAAATTTGGTATATTTGTCATTTAACTTTATATAGGGAGATGATTTTTATAAAAGAAATCACATTACGACGAACGACAGACGACAGGCACGAAAAATGCTTATTTTGCCCTACTATCCAGGTGAGCTGTAATCTAGTGTATCGGAAGTCACCTTAGGAGCGCTTTGATATGATGTGAGGGAATAATGTATTTTATATTCACACCTGTTCAATAACTGCAGTGTCAATCCTCCATCGTTGTCACAATTTGTAAGATATTATTACGGCGTTCAATACGGAGCCTCGACATATACCGAACAGCAAGCTACAAGGGGACATAAGAGACTAGTGTAAAACAATTCAAACAGGAAACCAACGACCTAATCAATATAAAACAAAAACAAAAGAAACGAGAAACACTTATGAACCCTATCATATCAACAAACGATAACCACTGAACAACAGGTTGCTGGCCTAGGTTGGGTGCAAACAAATTTAGCGGGTATATCTTACAGCCACCTACCTTCACTCTAATCTGAACAAGTTATAAAACACATCGGAAGACCAACTCTAAAATATCAATTAAAATAGATTCACTCAATCAAAAAGAAATATCAATAAAACATACCTTTCATAGAATTAATGTAAATTCATGGTCGGCATTGAGAACATAAATACGTTCCATTCGAAGATGACCAAGCCATTATTGACCGTGTATCACGGTATCATACTAAAATGACGAGGTCAAATTTGTCAGCCGTCATCACGTAAAAAAAGCGAATCAAAGAATTCAACTTTATATATAACTAATATAGTACAAAGGTGTAGATTAAATATAACACTACTCCAGGTACATTTGTTTTCCATGTAATTAAAATATTGCAAATAACGCAGTTTTCCTGTATGCCAACTTCTAATGCAACTAGTGTTGATCCCTTTGAATATACCAAGCTTTACCAATATTAAAACTGGTGGGAAATTTCCATGATATGATCTATCAAGTGACTTTAATAAAGTTACCATTAACGATGGTTGTGTGAATCATGGTTCATTGATATGGTACACTTACTGAAACGGATGCGATTTATCTCAATATATGTTCATGTTTGAGAAACAGTACAGGTACCCCTTATTGAGCAGGAACTCTTTATCCTCCAGGAACTTCTGATTTTAACCACTTTTTTTTTAATATGCGTCATTTAATTACTGAGTCTTTAGGTTTCAGTGTGATATACTACTACAGGCATTTATTTGTTTTCGATTTTCATATTGTCCATGCTGAGTCCTGATGTTAAAAGACTTGTGCTTTTAAAATGTTTAATTGTCCCATTTGTTATTGTTCTGTCTCTCTCTAAAGATAAAAGAAAGTGTTGAATGTTTTTTGGAATCCGTGACAAAAACAATTTTTCCGATTTAGGCATCTGCATTTTTTTCAATTCCAGTTAGCCGAATTTCGTTTGTTATCATTATATAAGATGACTGTGATTGAACGAACTCAACTTCATCCTTGATATTAGATTGCATATACGAATAAAATGCATGTCTGGTAAAAAGAATAGCTTTTAGTAACATAGGGAAAATTTCAATCGTCTAATTTAACATTTTATTGTCGAGGGATTCGGTGATTCGTTTGTGTAAATGTTACGGTGCATTTGTCAAATGAGTAAGTACAGGTAAAATGCTGATGCACTCAGTTAATACAAGTAATTCACGAAACTGCCCAGCGATTACCAATACTATTAGTTACATAGTATGCTAGTGACCTAATACGGTATATATGGGGTAAGACCCATATATATCGTATTAGGTCACTAGCACACTATGTACCGAATTTATCTTACCGACTATCTTAACGTGTGAAATTTATACCTATTAAAATGAGCAAGTCCTCAATATTGTTAGCATTAAGAAACTACTTCCATTGATCCTACAAAAACAGATTACCAACAATAACAACTTGTTAGGGTTAAATGTGTTATATGAATTTATTTCAATCTTAATCATCAATATCTTCGTCTGTTGAAACCTTTACGATTTTTTTCTCAGAACCGTTTTGTTTTTATAAAGGGACGTAACACCACTACAATCCGTGTATGAAATAAGCCCCGCCTCCCTACTACCTTATATGGAATATAAAGGGACGTAACTCCACTACTTACCGTGTATGAGATAAGCCCCGCCTCCCTACTAACCTAATATCAAATATACACGGTCTCCACGAGGACGCATTTAACCAATCACAACCCTAGAAATATAGGAGGTAAGATAATAGTAATTACTTTTCTAGTGAATTTTACCCTTAATTTTTAGCTGATCAAACAATTTTGTAGGATGGTCATTAGGATAATAACATCAGGCAGTACTATTACAAAAGATCATTCCATTATTGTCAACCCTAAGCCCATACCAGTTTCGTTTCCTGGACCCCTATGACAGGCTAACGCAATACTATAATTAATTAAGTTTTGTCATATATATACCCTATCCGATGTATATTTGTGATTAATGATGAATAGAAATACAGTCATAGACACGTCGTCAAAGGTTTTACCAGAAAACACCAGATTATCCGGAAATCGGAAATAATGTCCCTCTGCCTTTGTTTGTTCGTAAATCAGGAAGAAATGCTTATTAGGGGTAATTGCACCCGTGTCCTTATCCGACATTCTCAATACATCAATAACTACTAAACATCTAATTATCATATACACTTTTTTCTTGTCCTGAAAGAATATTCATATTTTGTACAGAAAATGTGAGGTGACAACAATATGACATGCAATAATTTGTTGCAAGCATTAAGTTGGTTATTCTAGAAAAACTCTTACAAATACATTAATGAAACACGGAAGATGATCCTAGACTGTACTTTTCCGCTTTGACAGAAACATTTGTTGTAGTAAAAGAAAAACAGTAGTTTCATAAACTTAAACATACGGACAGACATTAAAAACGTATGTCCATGCCCTTTCACCAGGGAAATTATAAATTTACATGCATATTCATTATTAAACAGATAACATGCAACAAAATTAATTAATCTGAAATTTATTCAGGTAAGCACCATGTAAATAACATTGTAAAAATGACAATAACAATTATAATATAAAATTTTGTAAATAAATAACAATAATAAATACAAAACAAATCCCTTCTATCAAAATCACAATACGAAAATGCTGTAATAAATAAACATAAAGTACGTATTGAAATTATAATCCTTTTACGTTTGATAACTATTGAAAGAAACTTAGTTTTTAACATTGTGTAGTTGGAACTATTAAAGTTATTCGGCTTCAGTGATTTAATTCTGTTTTCGAATATTCTGTAGTTTTTCCAGATTTTTTAATGCTATGCTGTTATGTGGTTCATGTTGTAATACACTTTCATAATACCTCCTTGCCACTACAAAATCACCCTGTCAAGGAAATAAATCTTTGCATTACTATTGATTTTAATACTGACAGACTTCACTACGATATACAAATGTCTATAAAAGTGGTATTCTAAAATTAATTTATTAATCTAGCTGTGAACTTTGATTTTAGAAATTAATAATTTATTACAGTGTGCTCTGACAAACAAAGAAATATTCATGCTATGCGACAACTTTTAGTGAAAATGTACAGAACAGTATAACAATAAGGTATAACGTAAGACGTACTTTGAAAATAAGTTTCAACGTAGGCCGTGCTTTGAAAATAAGTTTCAATGTAAACCGTGCTTTGAAAATAAGTTTCAACGTAAGCCCTGCTTTGCATAGTCATTCTGCAAACGTAATATACATGCAGGAACCACCGACAAGAATATATTAGTCACTGAAACACATTAAACTAATTCAATTATGGGAAGTCTAAATGATTGTTATTTTCAAACAAAATATTTTTTTCTACTAATATTCAGTCTAAAACAATGGTATCTGACAAAAAAGATACTTTTGTCTGCCTTATTCCAATGATCAACCTCAAATGTTTCAGCAATTGCATTGATTAGTTTGAAGTTTTCAATTCAAGTTGAGCAATTGTCAAATCCAAGATCATTGTGTAAGGCAATAGCCTTCCAAACATATTGAATCAGAACATTAACAAAACTTATTTTTCCTGTGTTTTCGGCGTTGTGTCGTTTTTCTCCTCTTATATTTAATGCGTTTCCCTCGGTTTCAGTTTGTTACCCCGATTTTGTTTTTTGTCCATGGATTTATGAGTTTTGAACAGCGGTATACTACTGTTGCCTTTATTAATACTTTTTTGAAAGATGGTATAATTCTAATATAGTCAAAAGTAAAATCACAAAAATACTGAACTCAGATGAAAATCAAAAAGGAAAAAGGAAAGTCGCTAATCAGGTGGTAAAATCAAAAGCTCAAACACATCAAACGAAAGCATGTATACCAAATATGATATTCCTGACTGTGTACACACATATTCTTCGTGTAGATTAAACATGGGTTTATAGCTAGCTTTACTTCTCACTTGTACATGTATGACAAAATGCCATTATATTGACAATGATGTGTGAAAAAACCAAACAGACATAATAAGTAAAAATTTAAAAATAATGCATGTTCGATTGAAAAAACAATTTACGAAAAATAAACTATTACAAAAGATAAAGTTATTATTACCTTCAAATGATATATAGCACCTATATTCAAAAGAGCCTTTGTTCTATTCGGATTGAGCTTAATTGTTTTCTGGTAACTCTGAAATACAGATTAAGTGAAAAGTTATTCAGATATGATATATTTTACTGATGTGACTTAATGTACAGTGATAACAACGAAAAAGTGTATATGGGCAGGTTTTAATATCTTTAACTTTAAAATAAGATTAGGTATTGAAATCAAATTCACAACAGTTTCCAATTTATGTCTGATAGAGCAAGTACATAATTTGAGTGTTTAACGTAATTAGCTCTATATTTTGAAACATCGCATTATCCTTTTGTCTTATGTATCAAGCTATAGGAAAGAAAAAAATATGTCTATTTAAATAAAATTGTTCAGGAACCAAGTGTGATGTTTTTTTACTTACAATAAGTGCTTGGTCATATCGCTTTAGATCTTTAAGATGGTTACCATGCTGAAAATACATGTTTTCCAGGTCGCCAATGTCTTCTGAATGTTCCTCCAATGTTATGGCTTGTTCCAAATACGCAAGTGCCTAAAACATACCCGGTACAAGAATTTAAATAAACATCTTACCAATTTCTGAGATCAATGAATATAACACATTGAAAATAAATGCATAGAATCCTAATAATCTGATAAAAATGCCGAAAACAATATTTTATAAATAGTATGTGAACGAAGCCCTTCTCTTGATTTTTTTTCATAGGGAATGCTCAAAGCCGAATATTTTTAAGTCAAGAATGAAACGGAAAAAAACATTTGAAGAGCTATATATGCAATAATAGCAAAATACATCTAAAGTCAACTTTGCCCGAAGGAATGGAAATATTAATATCTTAATTATGCATAATTAAAAAAAAAACCGGAAAGTCTTGGGAACTGGTCTGAGTATAGGCATGCTTTTGCACAAGAGGGGTATTGACCAAGTGGAATTAAAATGAAACACGTTATTCAATAGTTATAGTTGATATAGTTTATTTTCCAATTAAAGACTATTTCCATGAAACCTGATTTTTAAATCCGTATTTTATATAATTGACAGCTAACCTTCTCTGTGGTAGAACATTTTGAAACTTGGTCAAGAACACCCAGTACAAGAAGTAAAATAAAGTTTACAATTGATGAAATTTTGAGAAGTTACTTGTTTATGTATTAACCGTTTTCCCCAAAATTGGACAGGTTGTGAGCTTGGTTGTACATCTTATAATTGCTCTTTACTGGCCGAGTTCCATAATGTCAAACCACATAGTTAATTACATGTCGACAAAGAACATACTCCTGGGTCAAAAATGGTTTATATGAAAAATTAGTTCCTTGTACCCATAGATATATATAACATAAAATCAATTCAGAATATTTATTTCATTAACTTGTTTTGTACAAATGAATGTACGTCAAGTGCTAATTTAAAATGTTGTTTTTTTTTAACTTGTGAACACCTTGTTCATTAAAGGGTATTTTATTACCTCTTGGTGTCGTTGCAATTTACCAAGTACGTTAGAAAGAAAGTGTAAAGCTTCTGTATGATTTGGACTACGATTTAAAACGTCAATAAGTATATGCTCAGCCTTGTTAACGTCACCATCGTTCGCCAACACTTGTGCCTGTGTGACATATACATCTTTACATTAAAATAACATACTGAACATTAACTTTTACTAGAATTATTTTATGAAACAAACTCATTGTCGATAATTTGATGTACAATCCTAAATTACAAATAAATCAGTATTATATAAGGCGCTTATCAATATGAAATAATAAGTGAGTTTGAAACAATTATAATTATATCAATTAACATGTAAAGATGAGTGTCTATACAAACTGTTTATCTAGATCTCAATACGTACTACAAGTTGTATTACATGACAATCTGCTTTAGAATCAGGCAGTAGTAAAAACATAACAATAAAAACTCATACAAGTTGACACTAATTTATGTTCAACTTCTATACTGCTGCCGAATATAACATTTTTTTTTGTTTGCTGTACTGGTAATTTAAGTTATGATTTCGTTGTAATGGGCTTGAAATTAATATTCAAGGGGAGCTAACTCAGTACTTGCTTCCATTCCAATTAAAGTCTATCTTGAGATTTATCAAGTTACCAGATACACAGAAAGGATGAGATACGATTTAAAATAGGATTGTAAGGTCGGTGGATGATGTTTCGACCATGTTTTTGATTTTGTTTTAAAGTTGCCTGACACTTACAAATATATATATCAGTTTCTGTTAATTTCAAATTCATAAAGTATTGTAACTTGGTGGAAACATATGGTGCAATTTTGTCGACCATAGACGATAGCGAATGTGCAATTGAAGCCTTTGTACACTGTTTGTAAAGATCGCACCCGGTGAAGATTATTTAAAAAAACATGTCATGCATGCACAGTAATCATATTATTTCGTAAAGGTTAGTAAATGAAAGTGTTGCTATAATGCAAGTTGTTTTTTTTAATGTCAGAGTATGTAGTTTTTAGCATTATTAGTTCTTTATCAGTTTCATCCCTTCGAGACATAAATTGTCAAAATAAGCCTTTGGTGCCATACAATTTGTACCGTTAATGTTATAACATTAAAATATAGACAAAATCCTAATCAAACAAGGCACAATTATAGACAGAACTTACATAGTGCGTCATTACATCTGTATTATTTGGATTATCTCCCAGAATTTCCTCAAATAAACGGACAGATTCTGAATACCTTCCCATCTGATAATATACAAGTCCTAGCATATCAAGTACTTCGGAACTTCTACCAAAACCTAACGCTCTGTAAAAACAATAGTTTCATTAAAATGTGTTTCCCTGTAGTCAAAATTCTTTTAAAACGTACATGTTAGATAAGATACACAATTTTCTCATTTAACATACATATACGTCTACATAATTGTAACTTTCACTTGAACAGGTTGAAAAAATCAATTAAATGTGTATTCATTAAGATACTTTGTCGTGTATATTTTTGATTATTTGTGGTTAAACTTTCCAACCGATTGTGTGTGGTTCTCTCCGGCGATCGGGCTTTCCCAGCCAATGAATAGCAAAAACATGTTGAAAGATGACAGTGGCGTTAGACTAATCAACCATTTAATCAATAGACAATTACACTAGCAAAAAAGACTTTAAAAGATACAAGAACATATCGTAATAAGTATTTGAACTAAAACGAAATAACTGCGCGTGTATTAGAAAACTGTTGAATAATTTATTTTAAACTGTGTGAACAAATGATCGAAAGCTATTAAATAAGAAAAATAAACACCATAACAAAGCAGGCAAAAACTGAATGATATGCAGTTGGAACATTATCTGTTTGACAGTTCTGATCGTCAGATAAAAATTACGTTTTATAGAGATTATCACAAATGCACTTTTGTATATGTTTGACTTCATGCACTTACCGATCAAGAATTGACACTGCCTCATTTAACCTCCCTATCTGACGTAAACCTCTTGCTGCATTCACCATAGAAACAGAGTGTTGAGAGTCCAGTGAATATGCTAGTTGATAGTAACGGACTGCCTCTTCAATATCACCTTCAAATATATTAATTCCAATACTATATTTTTAAGTGAAATAAGACGTTATGGTATATTTTCTTAATCATGAACAAATATGATAGACGATTGCACTTATGTTTTGTGGATCTTGAAGACGTTTATCATATTTCCGTATTCTTATGCAGATTCTATTTATGAGTTTGACTGTCCCTTTGGTATCTTTCGTCCCTCTTTTTCTATACAGAACACACCAACAATGAAAAGAAACTATTATTAATCTCAAACTCCACATTTCTTTGTACATATATGATGTTTTAACTGACGGATTCAAAATTTGATGACACTGTATCTTGAACCTATCCAAAATGAACATGAAATGAAGGATATCACAGATTACTTTGGTTGATTGTCTCAACACATTGACAATGAGGGTCTAAGAACGTTTTTTAAAACTATAAAAAAAATATTTCAATTATCTCATTGTGAACTTTCCATTTCCATGCAGCAGAATCCCAGCAGCAATTGCATTTGGTGAAGGGACCTCTTATTGCTGTTTAATTATTTGTATATTTTGTCATTCGTTCGGTTTTTTCTAATTGGCTTGAGATTTCTTGTATCCCTCTTAAGTCTCTTTTCTCTTTTATAACGCCTGACATCACCTCTTCATTCTGTTTATTAAATCTAAAAACAGTACTAGGTTTTATCAATAGCTTCTTGAGTTGTTTAACCTTTTTTCTTTTGGATTGAAATTTCGATATGTTTACCTTTCAAATGCAGATAAGTTCCATAATTATGATAAACTTCAGCAAAATCTGGCTTTTCCGTTATGGCCCTACTATAAAGATCTTCTGCTTCTTTCCATCTGTTTAGTTCAGCCATCATACTACCCAATGTCATTAAAGCCTCTATATTATGTGGGTCTATATCAACAGCCTTTTGTAACATCCTTAAGCTGTCTTCTTGATTCCCAAGTTTACTATAACATCATAAGATATTCAAATATTTTGAAATACAAATATATTATAAGAGTGTATACATTAATAATAAAATATCAATTGAATACCGATATGTATATAAATATATATAATAATAACAAAACAAGTATCCAACAGTATGATACAAAGAAAAAAGACAACGTCATAATAATCATCATTATAAGCAAAAAACAATAATACCTGTTAAAGCTGTTTCCTTTTTTTTTAAATTTAAAAACAATATATAAAACGCAGATAAAATCAAATAAATGGTATACAACATACTTGAATGCGTCAATTACTACAGAGTTATCAAATTCTTTATTCTTCATGTACTGTATGAATTTGAATGAGTTATTTCTTATTGACTCATTGATGTATACTGCACATTTCCTGCCATGCACATCTAAACGAAGTACAGCATTGATTTACTCACAATTTACGAGCTCCGAGGTTAATAAGTGCTCCCTGGTGATGTGGGAGAATCTCCAAAGCTTTCTCAAAATGATGTATGGCTTCTGTTGTATTACTTAGTATTGTACCAAGGTTGTTATGTGAACTGGCATGATCTGGATATAATCTGTAAATATTTAGACAGTTATAAGATATATAACAAAAATGTGGTATGATTGCCAATGAGACAAATCTCCACAAGAGACCAAAATGACACAGAATTTTTTATAACTATAATTACCGCATTTAAATGATTGGACTAAAGAATCAGTTTCTATGTTTTTGTTTTGTAAACATGTTCCGAACCATATGAGTATTTGGACCATACGCTTATGGTCATGACCATATGGATAAATACTCATATGGTCGGGGTAATTAACAGGTACATTTACAATGCTGAAAATAGTATCAAATGATTTTGTTTCGAACTTCTACTGCTTTATAAATGCATGAACAAAAAAGAAGCTTTCTTTTTAAAATAATGCTGCTCAATGATATTAGCATTATAATGGTGTATTCCAGACGGGTGTTAGTATTAAGCTGAAGATACAAGACATCGATAGGTTATGCCAAATTGCAGTTGGGGTATTCTAATCATAGAATAAATAAATTCTTAGTACTTCGGACAATTTTAAGTTTTAAAAACATTTACAAATTCATAAATATGACATAACCAATAATAACTCGTGTCAACAAAGAAGTGCTGACTACTGGGCTAGTGAATCATCCGTGGTACGAAACCGACTAAATTGAAACATAATCATAAATACCTAATAGCAAACCGATATTCATGGATGGCGTCTTCTATGTGTCCTTTATCTTTCAATAAATTTGCGTAATTGTAATGAACTTTGGCATTATTTGACAATTTTTTCACGCCTGATCTACGAATGAAATATTGATACTGAATATTGTTGGTATTTATGTGGTACACTTTGCATATAAGACAGAACACAAGCAGTCATCTGTAGATTTTAAGGAATGTAACAAAAAACAAATCGCACACTATTTCCACACAAATCATACATTTAAGTAGATCAACCTTTTAATGAGGTAAATTTATGTAATTTCTGATATAAATGCATTTGCTTTGCTTTTGTTTTATTATTAGTTGACAGTAAATATCTTTTGAAATTTTGGAGCATTCTTTCTTTAATATCCTTACTCGGATCAATATTTTCGAATAACATTTAATTTGTTGCGCTCTTTGATCAATCAATTAATATATTCTACATAAGACAATGCCTCTTCCAAGTTCGAAATAAGACAGTTAATATCCTTTTGTTTGAGCTTTTGATTTTGCCAGCCATTTGAGACTTTCCGTTTTAAATTTTCCTCAGAGTTCAGTATTTTGTGATTTTACTTTTAGTGAAATAAACATAAAATTAACGTGGTTATTTACATCTAACTTATCCATATAAGTTACTGTTTGGGGACCAGTCAACACTTGAGAAATAGATCAAAAGTGTATGTTTTTAAAGACCACTATACAATTTTTAAAGGATTATTTTCCTTTCTTCTGTTTCTTTCCGATTTCTTAAAACATGAGAACGTTGAGTTTTTCTGGATTTGTTTCTGGATTTTTGGCTTAAAACGAAATGAAGTATTACAGTGGTCAATCGGCGATAAATTTCCTGTCGTTTATTATAAATTTAACATACAGGTAAGCAATAACAAACTAGTCACAAATTATGTATAACAACAACTTACTCAAAAAGAGTTTCTCTGGAATTCCATACTTTGTTCTGTGTCCATGTTTTGCATAATAACAATATCAGAAGAAATAATGTTACAGCTACGATGAAATGTCGATATTTAAAAAATCTTTCAGCTAACAAACATATCCCATGAGCTACCAGTATACAATAACCAGTACTGAAAATATAAACAACAGACATGCAACAATATTAACCTGATAATGTGGTTAAATTAAATGAGTTTTCTTAAAAGAGAATAAAAATTGTGGTAAGATTAGTTATCAAAGGTACCAGAATTATAATTTATACGCCAGACGAGCGTTTCGTCTACACAAGACTCATCAGTGACGCTCAGGTCAAAATAGTTAAAAAGCCAAAAAAATACAAAGTTGAAGAGCATTGAGGACCCAAAATTCCAAAAAGTTGTGCCAAATACGGCTAAGGTAATCTACTCCTGGGGTAAGAAAATCCTTAGTTTTATTAAGCCAAAACAGTACAAAATTGACGGGCATTGAGGATCCACAATTCCAAAAAGATTCGTCAAATACGACTAAGGTTAGAAAACGCATTAGACCCCAAAAAGGCTAATCATAAAAATACAAATTTCGTGACTATGAATGAATTGAAAATAAAATCCACGACGAATTAAAAAATTGTGAATGTTTAAGTATTTTTGTAATAAGTATAAAGTTATGATAGGACAAAGCAAGATGTAGTGTAATTTTCAACCATGAAAGGGTCACAAACTTTTCACATACATTTTCTATTGATCAAGTGATACCTGATTCTGTGTAATTTTCTCCTGACAGCGTAGATAATATCATATTCAATAAGGTTACAATGTATCAGATATCTAATAACGACAATAAGGAGGAAAATTACCATTTCAAATGAATACTACCTGATGGTATTAATCAATTTAGGTGTTTACAAAAGCTCAGTTATATTTATACACTATGAAATTAACAACGCTATGGGTAGCTATTATCATTGACGTTTCGGAAATAATTCATTTTTATCAACGCAAGCTAAATATTTCATTATAAGAAAAAGACGATTTTTTTATGGACAAGTGTCTTAATATACTTAAATCAATCAAATGTTTATCAAATATCACTATGTTTGCCAAGACAACGGCAGATACACAAACATCTCCTGATAATTTTATTAGTATTGAAAAATTTGGTTTATATCTGATTTATTGCTTAACACAGAACTATATCCGGATTCGAACTTTATTTATGATGCTCAAATTTCAACTTATCTCTTGCTTGATATCTTTCACATAGTGACTTTAACCTCGGGGTTAATACTAGATAAATCTAAAGAAATAGTTGCTTAAAACGTATTTCAGTACTTAAATAAATATTGTTGAGAACATAAATGTTGACTTGCGAACGACCACGAGCATTATATTTATAAAGCTATAAAAGAAATAAGACGACGTGGTATGATTGCAAATACTTCAACTTATCACCAGATACTAAATGGCGTAGAAGATAGCAACTTTAGGTTCCGTATTTGGCTTTTTTTACTTTTATGGATTCGAGCGTCACTGATGAGTCTTTTGTAGACGAAACGCGTATATACAGAATTTAGTCCTGTTATCTATGAAGAGTTTAATTATGATAAACCATATTGAAAGAGAAGACAAACCGCATGATAGCAAGCCAAAATAACCACAAACTAACAAATGCAGAAGAACTAACGGTCTGATGTATGTACAAAATAATAAACTAACTCATTCACATAACATATAGTTTCTCCTGACCACTAACATTAATTAATCAACTGTGTCTGCACATTTTTCTTCTCCATTTACCCCTTGTTTTCAAATCGATTGAAACTTACTGAATGCAATTGAGCTATCTCATACATGTATCAAGGAAGAAAATAAGTTGTATGATACCACGGACTGAAATCAAGCTATCTATCATTACGGAAGTAAATACTCATACATTAAGTACAAGATGATTTCTCGCTTAAAAATTATAGTGTTCCGGCAAACTTGCAAACAAATCTTCACAATGAAGATTATCTTAAATTATATTGGACTTTAAATTTAACTAAAATACATATTGTTGTTGGTTAACAACATTGCAGAACAAAATGTTTAAAATATCTGATATTGTTTTAAAACAGGAATCTTGATTCTATCCTATACTAATATAAATATTTTAAGGTTTCCTTTATCATTTATTAAACAAAATGTAAAAATTATATTAAGAGAAAAACATACCAAATGCACATTCGTTAAAAAATACAACAGTGGTTTACCGCTGTTCAATAGTCATAAACGATTTATCGAAAACAAATCCGGGTCACAAACGAAAACAGAGGGAAACATATGAACTATAATTATCGTAAATTATAGTTCAGATATTTACAGTTAACACCATGAACACAAATGAAAACGACAAAAAGAATAATTAAGAACTGTAATGCAAGACATTGCATAGAAAACTAAAGGCAGAGCAGTACGAATCTACAAAACAAATGTGGGTTACTGTTCTATAGTACTTCACGATCCACATAATGAATAACTAACCGCCAATAATCTATGTATATCGCCTACCTTGGTATATATAGAGTTCTCTCTGCTATCACAAATCCTACTCTAAATATCAGGTTAGAGGCTGGTATAAATGGCAAGATGGAGAAAATAAAAACAATGAAGATAACATCTGGATGATGGAAAGAGTTAGATTTCTGAAAAAGAAAGAAAAGATGGTTGCACTCAAAGAATAACTATAATATAATTATTGATCCTTTATTCTACATTTTGTGTGTATACAAAAATAATGCATTCATTGAACTCACATAAATCGTTTCTAAAATACACCGACTGATGATCATCTTAAAATATTTGAGTAAACGTAAAACATCAGTATTAAAAAAATTTCAGAACAGAAAAAAAACTATCAATGGGGCTGCCATGACAGGGGCAATTACACATATTTAAAAAGGAATATGAAAAATACAACAACTGCAACACAAAATTCAAAAAGACACATTTTAGTTACTTGCATCCCTTTGAAGACCAAAACGTTAGTGTTGCAGTTCCGTCGAATATATGTAAAATGCAATGAACATGATGAACGAGGAAAAGGATTGACTCGGCTCTAGATATACAAACGAAAGATATCGGTAGTCACATGAAACGATGATATCGATGAATAGTAAAACGATTCTCGACAAAGGCCAACATCCTACTACTTTTTTCCTGTGTGATTGTTAACAACATCAGTAGTTACAAACATATTAAATGTGTTACTGTACATTTCGATATGGCTTTACACAGCTTTGACAATTGTTATCCATTCGTTTGATGTGTTTGAGCTTTTGATTTTGCCATTGGATTAGGGACCTTCCGTTTTGAATTTTCTTTTGAAGCAAATATGGTTTCCAATGAAAATCAATAATTAAGATCTTTTTACCTTCAAACTAGAGATCCATTTTAAAGCAAAAAGAGTCGTAACCGTTAACAGAAACAATGTTGCTAAGTTACGAGGGTCCAAAATAGTTTCGACCAATGGAATGCTTCCTACTTGCCAATCGTAGCATAGTGTAGATGGTAACAGCAAAATAAAAATGTTGTAAAACCATATATATGGATAACTGAGACATCTGAAAATAGATTTGTAAATAAATAGCAATTCAAAACAAAATGCATCAGATTTGATGAAGATGAAGATTATGTGATGCCAAGAAAGCTAGATACAAAATAAAAAATGATAACATTCCATTATTCTAAGTTCATGCGTTAATTGAATATAAAACTGCTTTATATATATGATTCAATTTGCATACAACTCCATGGTGACATTATGATTTCCATAATTGAGGCATTATTTCATACGTAATTTGAGAGACAGGTGCCATATTTTGGGTCAGGATCTTGGATAACCCTGGATGTTGTGGGCTTCGTATTGGGTCAGGGTCTTAGATAATCCTGGATGTTGTGGGCTTCGTATTGGGTCAGGATCTAAGATAACCCTGGATGTTGTGGGCTTCGTATTGGGTCAGGATCTTAGATAACCATGGATGTTGTGAGCTTCGTATTGGGTCAGGATCTTAGATAACCCTGGATTTTGTGGGCTTCGTATAGGGTCAGGATCTTAGATAACCCTGGATGTTATGGGCTTCGTATTGGGTCAGGATCTTGGATAACCCTGGATGTTGTGGGCTTCGTATTGGGTCAGGATCTTAGATAACCCTGGATGTTGTGGGCTTCGTATTGGGTCAGGATATTAGATAACCCTGGATGTAGTGGGCTTCGTATTTGGTCAGTATCTTAGGTAACCCTGGATGTTGTGGGCTTGGTATTGGGTCAGGATCTTAGATAACCCTAGATGTTGTGGGCTTCGTATTTGGTCAGGATCTTAGATAACCCTGGATGTTGTGGGCTACGTATTGGGTCAGGATCGTAGATAACCCTGGATGTTGTGAGCTTCGTATTGTGTCAGGATATTAGATAACCCTGGATGTCGTGGGCTTGGTATTTGGTCAGGATCCTAGATAACCCTGGATGTTGTGGGCTTCGTATTGGGTCAGGATCCTAGATAACCCTGGATGTAGTGGGCTTCGTATAGGGTCAGAATCCTAGATAACCCTGGATGTTGTGGGCTTCGTATATGGTCAGGGTCCTAGATAACCCTGGATGTTGTGGGCTACGTATTGGGTCAGGATCGTAGATAACCCTGGATGTTGTGGGCTTCGTATAGGGTCAGAATCCTAGATAACCCTGGATGTTGTGGGCTTCGTATATGGTCAGGGTCCTAGATAACCCTGGATGTTATGGGCTTTGTATTGCTCCGTCATTACTTCTCTATGATGTGTTTTGTAGGGGTGCTTGTCTTTTTGTAAGTAATCTTCGTTTTGCCAAGGCGTTATCATTTTTTTTTCTACTTGTGACTTTGTAAATCACTCTGTAACCAATCGTAAAGATCAAACCGGATATGATATGCAGCAACAACACGTTTGAAACATGGTGTATATGATGGTTAGATCTAATATAAGAAGAGAGAAAACGGGTTTTTAAAGAATATGACACTGTTACATTCATAACATCTCTGTGAAAGTACCCCAATATAAAATATTTATCTCTTGTGAAAAGTGTCGATGTGTTGTTATATTATTCCAAGGCTGTATTCAAATGAAATGTAGTAATTGTGGTATAAAAACATAATTAAAAGAAAATTAAATACAATATAATTGTTAACGATCAATAAAAACTCAATTTACTTTACAAATGAAATTGGCAGAAACATAACTTGTCTCAATTCAAAAGTAAAATAAAAGATTTAAATAATTAACACCAATCCTTGAAAAAAGTGACACAGGATAATTTGTGTTTTTATTGTTTTGTATTATTCATTGTATTGTTGAATGTTCTCTCCCTATAAACAAGTCTTACTCATCACTAGTCTTTAAATACCTAAGATGTTAGATGCTATCGTTAGGAGACGTTATTTGTGGGATGTTAAAGGTATTATGGCAGTCCATTAACAGTTCGTTTACTTAAGTGGGGAAACTATAATAGCCTCGGGATATTGTTTATAGTTCGACAGATAAGGTCACCTTTATTATTGGATTTGTAGCCAATATTTAAATACAGCCAGTTAAAATTTGTAACAGTTTTCAATGACTGAATAGCCCTCGGACATAGATGAAACATTGTGGTCTGAATCGTCATAAACTCGTGAGCCTGTTATTCGGTGGTTGTCGTTTGTTGATGACTGTTACATTTTTGTTTTTCGTTCATTTTTTGTACAAAAAATAGGCCGTTAATTTTCTCGTTTGAATTGTTTTACATTGTCTTATCGGAGCCCTTTATAGCTGACTATGCGGTATGGGCAGTGCTCATTGTTGAAGGCCGTACGGTGACCTATAGTTGTTAGTTTCTGTATCATTTGGATTCTTTTGAAGAGTTATCTCATTGGAAATCATGCAACATTTTTTTTTATATTATGTAATGAATGCTCAAATATCTATTAGAAATTCAAATTAGTAAAACTTTGGCCCATTAATGTTTATGTTTAACTGCAACTCTTTTACCCCTGGGAGTAAATCACAAGATACACATACATGATGTTTTGTAATTCTAGATGGTCTTCAGAACCCCCATCTTGATTAAATTGTGACATCCAAATATAATTATAAATAGATGCAATTCAGGCGGTACCATAAATTTTATGACCCTTCTTAAAAAGGCAATAAAATATGAATTTTATCTATATTAAATTCAAATGCATGGATAATATATATAAAAATGGCATTAATTATGGAAATATGAGCTGTTAATAGTTGCATAGGAAATTTTAAGTTTATTTGAATTCGAATATAAAAAGTGTTTCGGCACTTTCTCGGGGAATTTGAATAATAACATTAGTAGTGTAATAATACCTGTTGGTTTTGGTGATAAAAACCTCAAAATTCGTAAAAAAAAAAACCAGTCAAGTTCTCTTTATGTATCAGTACAAGGACAATACTTCAATATTTCATTGTGTATAAAAATCTGAATACATTTTTTCCGGTGATATTACGGTGATGCATATCACCTTTTTAGCTTCTGACAGACTAGCTTTACTCTGGGTTTGAGAATTACTTGCATAAAACAAGAAAACGTATAAAAAAATTGGTGCACATTGTTAAAAAACCCGCTACGCGCGTTATTCAGTGCGCACCATATTTTTTATGGTATTTCTTCATAGACAGAAAAAATATTACAGTCATTCCTTAATTAGACAAGAATACTGTAAATGTTAGTTTTCATAATTTCAAACTGAAACTGTCCCAGTGATGATCTGAAAATAACATACATTGTATAAAATAAGAGTATATATATATTGTTTGATTTCAATTGAGACAATTATTCAACAGTCCAGTTATAATGTAAGCACTTGTAGTCCATTTATACACAAAATACATGTTGCATCTATTATAATGGTCAAGCAAAATAACAAATATGTTAAAAGTAATAGGCCTATATATTGTAATATGCATATCGTTTCTTTACATATTTCCTTTTTATGTAGAGTGCAGTTTATCATTTTCGTTTTTAATTCACGCAAAGATAATTTGATATTCACACAGTTTATAGACTCAAATTGTAATTGTATAATCCCGAACAAAAGAGAAGGTGTACAGTTGTGAAGAAAGCATTAACTGTACAGCCTATGTCATAAACGCAACCTTACTTAATAAAAATATCATATATCATAAAAGTGAATAAATGTCATCTAAACAAAAAAAGTATGGTATAATACAGTAAAGTAGTATATTGCTATATGCACTATGTCACACCATCTGATATACTGAACGACTTTAGAAACGCAACACTCATTTTGTTGGTTTTTTTTACCAAATCTTGTTTGATTTTCTTACAACTACTTTGCATGATTATCATACTTCTTTTTCCGTACAAAAAAATCAAAATTTGACTTACCTGTGGTTATTGAACATACCGAATTTTTGAAGTCGCACGAATTTCTTAAAGCGAAATTATGGACCCATGAAAGATTGTTTCAGTTGTTTTGCTTCGTGAAACAGTTCTTTCAATCCTTTGCCTCATTTTTAAACCAGTTTAGAAATGTTGCATCTCCATTTTGCAAAGACTGAGAAACAAAAAAACTGAATTACCCCTTAAAAATACTGCAAACATTAAAACATAAACGTACTGCAACCATACTGTATGACTTCAGAAACTCGTCTTACTGTCCTTCCGACAACGATACAAGAAGACAAGATGTGTTGCTGGCCATCAATGAACAGATAAACGTTTAGTGACAATGAAACGTCAACAGAATTTGATTACGCAACGTCATTTGCCAGACATGTTTACGGCCGCAACGTCAACTGCTAATCAAATTGCCGAAATCCATTGTGTACAGATTCATGCCATAAATTTTCCCATCAACTGAATTGCCAAAGAATCGACTGAAGGAAAACCTTAAAAGCCCTCAAGTTCCAACCGTATAATTGCCAAAACCTATTAATGGGTTGAACAAATGCAAAACCAGAAGGTGTAAAACAGAACCCAAAACATGTCAGACAGAATTTGTTGACCTTTCTGGAAACTATTTTGGCGTTTGTAACATGCAGTCATCGCTTTTGACGGGGACACATTCCTTCAAAAATAACACAAAAATAATCTAGTGCTGCGTTTCTAAAGTCGGTCAGTATACATTTACTATTTAAGAACATTCTCATTTCTGATAGATACTGAGTGTGTCATCAACTCAAACCAAATTGAAAAATTAATCTTTTAAATAAAGAAAAATATAATTTACATGTTTAAATTCCATTATTAAGAATATTGAATAAAATGCAGGGAATATAATAAAAGGTCTCAGACATTTAAAGATGAAAAAAACAAGGTCAAATAGAAAAGTTTAAGTTAATGAAATTTTTTTTTTTATCATCGTTTAATATACATGTACAAATGTATGTAGGCCACTTGATACAATATGTTTCTGATTAGTTTACATATCGTAAGATTACCTGAAGTTGTGATATATGAACTATTTTCCATAGCTGATATAAAAATAAAAATCGTTCATTACCAATAAAACAAATTCAACTAAATGTTTAAACCGCTTCATCAAAAGTATATAAAGCAATCATTTATATTTGATATACTTGATGCCCGTCCAATTAACCTCGAACTTCTTTAAATGGTACAACAACTTTAATGGTCAATGTTTCTTTTCGGTTTATAAATCTATGCAAAGCATAAACTATCATGGGAATTCGCCTTGTACTTAAGAAATACAAAATAGACCACTTTCGAGTTTGAGCGTCACCTGAAAAAACTCGTCAATTATGCGCACCTAAGTGACATCCTTTACCAGATAGAGGGGATCGCTTGTATCTATTAACGTTCATCAAGCATCTAAGTGATCATCATTGTGCAGGACAAACTAGAAATAATGTTTAATCTTTAGGTACAATCACAATTCCCTAAAAACAGCTGTGCTGATTGTCAATTATGAAAATTGAATTTGCCGAATAATTTATGCAATATAGCATCATGGTTTTGCAACCACTCCCTCAACATTGGAACGAAAGTGACGATGCCCCTTATCGCACGAATAATGTTTACTAAAATCAAAGTTTTTGACGGAAATGCATCAAACTCGAAAGTTGTCTATTGCGATGTGATTCCAACAGGACATATTTTGAACAAGTAAATATCAGTGTGGCTTTAAACTTGAAAATGAATTGAAATGATCTTTTGTATAATTGCCTCCTTGGTAGTATATTTACCAAACGATAAAGGCGATGATTACCTTGTGACAAGATAAGGTGATGATTACCTTGTGACTAGATAAGGTGATGATTACCTTGTGGGTGATGATTACATTGTGACTAGATACGGTGATGAGTACCTTGTGACAAGATAAGGTGATGATTACCTTGTGACTAGATAAGGTGATGATTACCTTGTGACTAGATAAGGCGATGATTATCTTGTGACTAGATAAGGTGATGATTACCTTGTGACTAGATAAGGTGATGATTACCTTGTGACTAGATAAGGTGATGATTACCTTGTGACTAGATAAGGTGATGGTAACCTTGTGACTAGATAAGGCGATGGTTACCTTGTGACTAGATAAGGTGATGATTACCTTGTGACTAGATAAGGTGATGATTACCTTGTGACTAGATAAGGTGATGATTACCTTGTGACTAGATAAGGTGATGATTACCTTGTGACTAGATAATGTGATGATTGCCTTGTGACTAGATAAGGTGATGATTACCTTGTGACTAGGTAAGGTGATAATTACCTTGTGGGTGATGATTACATTGTGACTAGATACGGTGATGAGTACCTTGTGACTAGATAAGGTGATGATTACCTTGTGACTAGATAAGGTGATGATTACCTTGTGACTAGATAAGGTGATGATTACCTTGTGACTAGATAAGGTGATGATTACCTTGTGACTAGATAAGGTGATGATTACCTTGTGACTAGATAAGGTGATGATTACCTTGTGACTAGATAAGGCGATGATTAACTTGTGACTAGATAAGGCGATGATTACCTTGTGACTAGATCAGATGAAAATGAGGCTGGATTATCTTGATGTTGAAATAAGGGTAGCTGCCCATTCATAATCCACCATCTAAACAATAACAAGCAAAATATCTACAACAGAAAACAGTTGAAGATATATTGTGAATATGTTTGGGTTTTTGTTGTTAAAAATGGGGGTTTAGTTCTTAACCTTTTAATCCAGAAGCAGATAAAGATTATAGTAAAAACCAAACCTAGACAACACAGCACAAAAGAACTGAAACAAAAACCCTTGTCATACATCACATATTTTAGAAGGCCACTGGTCAGGTTAATAAATATTTTACAATAAAACATAATTCAGATAAGTCCCAATTCGAGATGTAAAGGCATAAAGCTATTTAGATGGTCGTCATCATTTTTTGATAACAATGCCCGAAGTCTAAGGCAGAATTTTAGTATCTTAATGAATAATTCATGTCTGATGAGAAAAATGTTATCAAATTGAATGTAAGACTCAAACTTGTAAGTTTCTTGTTCTGCCTATATTTCTCTGTTTTTTATTTCTATTGCTCCTTATTCTTCTTTTTTTGCCGATTCTCATCATTTAGCATCGTGTGACATACACAACCGAAGGACTATTTTAAACGTCAGTCTCTTCCGCATTTTAAGTATAATCATATTCTAATTGTCATACTATACTTACAATTAATGTAGTGACTAACAAACGCTTTACTAATGGAAGACAATCTTTGGAGAGATTCTTATCTCTCAGACATCTGTAAAAGTAAACATATTCTTCAAGTAAGAAATATTTTATATTAGTATGATACTTCTGGCATTTTGATTGGTTAACACGAGGGAAATAGTCTACTTTATTCAATCAATTGCAAATACTGTATTGCCCTTGACCGGAACGCTTTATTCAAGTGTACATATTTGAGAGGGTGATTGTTGCCCCTCGAAACTTGGCTTCGCCTCGTTTGACAATGCTTTCTGGGGGTAAAAATCAACTCTATAACTCTCTCAGCTACAATGTATGTGTTATTAGTACAAGAATAATTTTTTGTTCTGTTGTGCAATGGTGCTATTGATTCTGTTGTGTAATAAAACATCTCACTGTGAGTTAATTAAAACTGTACCGGAATCATACAACAGAAATTAACTTGTCTTAGATCTCTAAATATTGATGATCGTATATTAGTAATAAGCATAATATTGAACACAAAAAAGAAATACTATAAAGTATGTCCGAAATATTTATAAGCTTTTCGGCGGTATGCCTCTTTATATATATATATATATATATGTATATCTTAAACTAAAAAACTATTGAAACAGATAGATAGGTAATACGCTAAATATGTGTTGCGTAGTACCTTGGAAGCCGACATTTTCCCATCTAGTTTAGGTGAAATTTTCGACGAGCATTATAATATTCGCATTTAATCTTGCATCGTTAAAAATAATCTAAACATGTATACGCACGACAGTAAATTTACAACTGTAAAAAAAAAGCTCGTATCAAAGCACTGGCCTTCCATTTCATTATAATAAATATGTGATCAACATCAAAATCAAATATTATCAAAGAAAAAAACATACAAATATCCAACATATATATGACGTTATACTTACTGTATTACTCCTGGTTTACAACATATAAATACATCATACAACATACAAACAGGTAGAACCATTATACCCTGTTCTTTGCACAACATGGCCAGGATACCACATACTATGCTGACCATAAACATAGGAACACTTTCTACATGGGCAAAGTGTTCAAACTTACGAATGCGTAGATTTCTGAAATGATATGCGTATAAAGACGTTATAGAAATTCATAAAACATATATATTCAAGATTTTTTTCAGGTTGATATTGTAATAAACATGAATATTAATACATTGGACAGAGCTCATAATGCTTTAGAAGTGATTTGACTTTAAAAAGTGTGTCAGTATACAGGTGTCAAAAGCAACTTGGCAACATTTAGCATCTTCTCTAGGTGGGAAACATCTTCTGTACCCTCTATAACATAATTTGGTGTTTGGGAAGTTGATTGGTGAATATGAAAACAAGATGTAGAAAGGTAGTGTAACCAAATACCAGGTTGCTCTGGGAAAATTCGATAAATATTTCAATCATTTCTATAAGGTGATAGTGTATTTATTTGAGTGGAAATGGACGTTGAAGAAAAAGTAATATCAAAACTAATCACAAGTGATACATGTAACTAGGAATTGCGCACATGACGCTTGTTATCCAATCCCATGAACCTCTTGGTTCGTAGTTCTCATAAACAATATAATGTAATATTTGTAGACGAACGGACGGACTTAAGGACACTTAGAATGGACGGGCGGAAGAACAGATAAAGTAAAGCAGAATCCCTCATTTTGAGCGAGTATATAATTAGTATACTTCAATTGTATATAAGATGTCTATCGAAATCAAGATAACAATGATCTAAATGTATTCGTCAAATCTGATTTGATTTTTTAATAAGATAACATTCATAATAAGGATGTTTTTGTAATCATATTACAGGTGAAAAATAGATTATATAATTACATTTCGCACTGACATCACCTGTAAGGCTATTGTTAAACTTGTCAATTCAGTTTTCAGTCAGATAATTAACTTTTACGTTCATCATTATATTGAACAGCTACTTCTATTTATTATATTAACTTTAATACAGATCTAGTGACATTTCTGTATATATACAAGTGGCATAACATATCTCGCATTTTTTATAATTCGGTGATTCAATTGATCGAATACAAATATAGTCTGAATTTTAAAGAAAAATACAAATATATATATAGCTTAAGATGACATTTTCACAATAGATATATGACATTTTTTACCAAGTGTCATTTTTTATATTTATTATGTCAACAGATTAAAAAATGTCAAAGACAATGCATTCTTTTTTATATAAATAATGATGCCTGTTATTTGATGCATAACATATGTACAAATATTTTTTTAGTCTTTTATGAACCGAAATGATTAATTGGAGTGTAAAAAAGGGGATATCATCAGATTTCTCCGATCCAGCAATAAAAACTCTGGCGTCATATGGATACGATGATATTTAAACACGCAGTGTTCAATGTCTGGACGAATAGCGGACTTTTTTTCATACAAAGTGAAGTGTAAGTCCAACGCTTTCTGTAACAACTCTCTATGCGTCCGTACAATTATTCACCTTTCATCCCTATCGGTATACCGCACATAAGCTGCAAATTGTATTAATTGTTGAGTTGTTCTTACACAAGTTTGCATGAAATTATTTGCTTCTAGTGGTGAATAAGTGGTAAAGCAAACAACAATCAACAAAGTAATGCTGTATGTTTAGTCTCATTTTACGGAGCAGTGACGTTTTTACGAATATGAATTCTAGTCTAACCAATTCATACTAAAATGCATCTTATTCATTACTTTCGTTAACCGGACCACATTGTATTGCACTTTTTTTTTATAGGAACTCAAAGCAATGGAAAGTATTTGACACCGCAATTGTTGATGTGTTCCACTTACAGAATTTAAAGTCACAAGGAACTACGTTTTACTTTCCTTTGCTTGAATCGTTTTTAAGAATTGATAAAAACCATGCTTACTAATTATAAATGAAAGAACGGTTGCCATGATTCTTTTTATTGTTTGTGGTCTATGTCTTTGTTGACGTTTTAGAAATATACTCCATCCAAAAGTACATTTTTCCCAATGCCACGTTGACTTTCAACGCATAACCTTCTTTGCTATAATGATGTGCTCTCATCCAAAATATGCATTGGAAATTCATACCAAACAATTATACGCAAAAAAACAAAAAATTAAATAAAAAAACAAAAACAAAAATAAGAAGTTTATAGGGATTGTTTGTAAACTTAACCAAAATTACAAAACAAATCTGCAATGACCAAAAACTGTAACATATTTATGATAGATGTTAATGTCTTTCACAATGATATGAACTTACTTGGCGTACAATATAAAACATAACATAAAGAAGAAAGCTGATAGTACTTCTGCTCTGCCAACTAATCCTGTCACCTAAATAAATAGAAATATTCATTATGTATACTTTTAAGGTGATGTATATATTTTAAACAATTAAAAAATATTATAGAATAATTGGACGTGATTACTGATTCGAAACATAAAGACATAGCAGCAACTGCTGCTGATTCACAGAAGTTTGTGACTCGAGATAGAGTAACCGAACAACCATTGACGAGGTTTCTGATTCCTAACAAAGAGACAACAAAAAAAACCAAACCACTCCAAAGCTCTTGACTCAGTAAACAGAATCAGACGCATCTACAAACGATGTTCTTGACTCGGAATAACAGAGAGACAAAAACGAATGCGCATGTTCTGACGCTATAGAAAGATATTAAAGAAAACTTTCTGACAAAAGACAAAGTAAAATTGAAATTACCCTGCACGTTGGCTTAATCTAAGTTTTAATCTGTTCCAAGACAGAGAGACAACATTAACGACCAATGAACCAGACATCGAAAAAAAAACTGCATCATTGACCAAGTCACCTTACAGAAGACAAAGAGACGACAACAGACAACACAATGATCAAAATGCCTGAGTCCAGACAAAGAAAAAACAACAACTTCCAACCATACCGAACTACTAACAAAACGACAACAATTACACCAAAATACGTAGTCCTGACCAAAAGACAATAACAACAAATAAAGCACTTGACACCGGACGAAAAGACAACAACGACCAAAATAGCATATGAATTTTGACAAAGTGACAAAGTAATGACCAAAATGACTTGACTCCGAGCAAAGAAACAATCACCAAAACAGCTCATTCAGGACAAAAAGAAAACAACAAAAACAACCAAAGCAACAAAGATGCTGACTTCGAACAACGATTGATCATGAGCAAATTGGGCATTTTTCGGACGTGCGGTAAACATATAATAACTTGTACATTGTAATCTTCGTATATATGCTTTCATCTATTTTTCGACCCCATAAGTTTATAAATTTAGTAAGATTCTGAATTTAAATAGTACAACCTGGTGATGTTTACCTACAGATCAAAATCAAAGTTTAGTTCTACCTCTACAAGTATCTATATTCTTATTTGTATGACATCTTCTGTAAGCCCATGCGTGTCACGTACAAGAATTATTAATATCACATAAATTTTTACAACCTTTTAACCTATAAATGAAATATGTGAATATTAAATTTAAAGCCAAGCTGAGCTTATCAACGAAATTGCAAGCAAGGCTTAAATTTATTTCTTGACAAGCATTAAAGTATACATTAAGTATTCTATACATAATATCGCGATTTGAATTTTTTAATTTAAGTACGTAAATGAACGATGAAGATCTACCTCGTAATCTAAAGAATAGGAAAAAGTCTATTAGTTAATTTCCCCGATCAACTTCAAAGCTAGTCTAATAAAGCTGAAACTTTAATCTTCAATTATAGTTAATTGTCAAATAAAAGAGGCAAACAAGGGTAATTAAAAAGAAAACCAATTAAGCAAGCTCTAGTTCTTTCCATCGTTTCCTTTTTTGCTCGTGGATCCAGAGCTTAACACGTATAATATCATGTTTTGTTACTGATTAAACTCAGAACACTGAGAAAAACACTATCTCTAAATCAGGTGACTTAAGCCGGAATAGTAACAATATGGAAAGGTATTAATTGTCTATGAACAACACTTTCCGAAGATGCAGGAACTTGCCATGGTCTATTTATAATTGTTTTAATTAGTTTAAACATATGTTTTTATAGTGGATTGGGAAACAAGTTTTGCAACTTATATTAATCCCTTTCCACTTTGCGGGTGCGAGTGCTGCCTTGTAGCGGCATTAGCCTACTCTTTTACGAAATCTACAAGGGTGTCTTTAACGTGCAAGAGATATGGCTCTCTCTTAACACGGGTCAGCCATTCATCGTCCCCGTCCGACGGACTATCATCGTTTCCTCAAGACCATACTCGCAAATGGTGTCAAGTTGTTTTACTAGTAATTGTTTGGATGTTTATCATTTGTAGATATAATGATCTTTTGATAGGGAAGTAAGTATGTACACTTTTGTCATATTTAAAACGCAGATTTAAATTGAAAGTTTAAGTTAAGTTTTTTCAGAAATTGCCAAAAACTGTCTTCCTGTATTTTAGATTGTGAAATAAAGGTAAGTTAAAAGGAAGGGTACATAATAACGTCTTAGTTTCATTTGGCATAAAATAATCTAACAAGAGAAAGACGACGCCAGATTATCCGCGGAAGTACCTTGGAATTCTTCTTTAAACTATATATCTTCGGTTTATAAGGATATCCTTGACAAGTTCCATGATAAAAGTCAGCATTTATTCTTACAGACTAACAACACAGCAACACGAAGACATTTTAAGTACAAAATAAACTACATTACTATTAGATATTTTTTTACGTTAAAACCCAGCATTCAATAGTTTATACTTTCACAAAATCAAATATGGTTATTTACAAAGTGCAAATATTATGCACAGAAACCTCTATTTGCTTTTAATTTTCTGTAATTGATATCTTAGTGTTATACCCTATCTGAAATCGTTAACGTACTTCACAAGTAACATCTTAAAATGTAATGATGTTTATGGAATGAGTTTTTAATACGGATAAATCTTTCAAGTGGAGCCATTGAAGGATAAGAGTTCAATATTACACTCTATTATATTTACAAATGTATTCATGAGCATTTAATATAATCTAGGTCTATTTGATGATACATTCTGAATGGCTAATCAGCATAAAACAGCGTTCAAACTGATAACTTTCAAAGGAATTCATATTTGCTCATATAACTGCAAATGTAAAAGGTGAATCGAAATGGCGAGTGTCGTCAAAAACCAGTTCTCATTTAAAATAAGAAAAAAGTAAAAAGAAAAATTAACATAAAGTATAAAAATCCCCAGCGTTAAATATTCATATGTATTCATCCTATACATGGATCAGTGGATTAAATTTTAGGTCAAATATGTACAATGACTTTTTGGACAAATAACTTATCATTTTCAAGTCAAGATTCACTTTAAAGAATATAAAACCAATTTGTCTTCTATTCATTATAAAGAGAGGATTACAAAAAAGAATTCATCAGTTGAATGACATTACGTAGAGAAATTCTTATTCAATGTATCAAATTAAAAACTTCACAAGGGTTCCTTATCATACTGAAGAACAGGTTCAAGTGTTTTGAAACGTTTACAAACATGTCAACAGATGTCCAACGAATATTTAAATAGGGTCTTTGATTTCTATGTAATATTGTATAGACTACTGACGGTTAGATTGTATTATTCGAAAGAAAAGAAACACCCCCCCCCCAAAAAAAAACAACAACAAAAAAACAGGGTCGTTAACGATATATTTCCCAAAGAATTATTGCAGATGTGGATGTATTTTTTTAGTATTTTGTTTTTGTTTTGTTCTGTGTGGTTGTCGATAAGTTGAACCATTTGACATTCATGTTATATCATATCAATTCTTAACGTTTCATGTTACCAGAGTTAATCATATCATTATTTGTGACAATATGATAGGCTAAAAATATATATATAAATATATATAAAATATATTTATATTTATATTGATGATTATATATTCTTAAAATGTTTATTAAATTGAATAAAATAAATACAGGGGAATATCTATTAAGAAAATCATGACCTTGTAAAAGGTTGTTCAATTGACCGCTACTGCATATGAAATATTTACATGCAGATCATGAGGTGACATGTAACAATTAGTTAAACACTGGACATACGTGTATTGCATACCATGTGGAGACATGTAGCAATAACAATTAGTTAAAACACTGGACATGCGTGTATTCTTTGATCATTAATTTCCAGGTTGGCCAAAACATGTCAATTAGAGTCAACTTAATAGATATTCATCCCTGTATCTTTTAATTTAAGACTGTGATGGTCAAATTAATAGAAACCTTGACACTGTTTATATTCTGTATATATACTTGTGTATTTTACTGTATAGAGGAGACCGTCCGTTATGGACACTGGTCCAGACGGGCTTGAATAAACTACTATTCCAAATAACCATGTGTTGTGTCACATGTGGTTATTTTTGGTTAACCGTGACCAAAGGATATTAAGGTAAAGTGACTTTTTATTTGATACTCTTTACTTAATTTCTCAAAATGGCTAGACAAGAATTTAATGCAGGGTCTGTTTTTCAAAATTTAGAAACACAAGTTCAAAGTTTCACTCAAAAAGTATTTAAAAAAGGCATTAATTCGATTGAAAGCTTTGATGGTTCAAAATCTGACAAATTAGGAATAGGTGTATCAGATGTGAGCACAATTGTTCATGATCAATTTGCTGATTAACTCATTAAAAAAAATATTTATTAGATAATGGTTTTTTTAAGCGAAAAATGTAGATGTTTTTTATTTTTCTTATCAATCAATGGTGAAGGTTTTATTTTTTATTGATATTTCTTTTATGTAATCATTATAATAAGGGTGAAGGTACTTATGATAGGTATTTGATTGTTTTAGTCAATATAAAAGACTGGCAACTTTGTAGGTATTTGAAAGTATAAGTCAATATATAAGTTTTGCGTACATATTGTAATGATATAATGTGAAGTTTTTATATGCTGTTTTTTAAAAGACAGAATAGATATTTAAATAAGAAAAAAACAACACTTGAATATTAATATTTAAGAATTAAATAACAATAAGTAAAAATATTTTAAAGATGTTGGTTATATTTTAAATTATTTAAATGCATGAATAATGATAATATCAAAACATTTTTAAATATATCTTGATTTTGAATATAATAATTTAATTTTTGAATCATATTTTGATCTGTTTTCTGAAGAGACAATCTGTAATTCTAAAATATGCGCGCCTATATACATTGGTATAAGAAAGCTTCAAAAGAACACTTTTGGCGACGGATTTAAGGGTATTTCTGCGATGTTATAATCATATGGTTGTTCTAATATGGTTGACGCAGTTTGGTAAGTGCGTAAGCACATTTGTTTAGAGAAACAAAATATTCTATGGTATTTAGAATCCAAACCTTTATTTTCGCACAGTTATTGTGGTATTTTTAAAGAATGACGGACCTATCTTCAGAAAATAGCTCCTAAATGATGAAAATTGATATAAGTGGTAGGTCCACTCTTAGGGAAATGTAGGTTTCTATAAATTTTAAAAGTATTGACAGTTTTTAGCGATAGATGAGACAAAGGATTATTTATAGAGTACATAAATCTATACTAAGGGTTAGAAATGAAAATGTGTTCATAAGAAAACAATTTAGGATTTAAAATATGGAAATAAGTATCATATGATTAATCGTTATAAACAATAACGCGATACGTCTTCCGCAAATATTTTAATGTGATGCTGATTGAATTAAAAGAAAATTAGCAAACCAAGAACAAAATGAGAAAACATAGACTGAGGAACATAAGGTCATCTATAACTTCAAGTTTAAGTGATATGAAAAATGATAATAGTTCTGATAGATATAATTTAAAAAGTAGTCAAGATATGCCTGTTGATGAAATTAGAATACCAAAGAAAACTAAACGAACTGTTAAAAAGTCTGAAAAAAAAGACGAATTAATTTTAAGTTTTCTCTCAAACATTTCTAGTTATCTTAATAAAATGCACGACTAACATGTCGTAGACGTAGGCTTCGTGATGATTGTTTTTAAATGAAAATCTATGTGTATATAAAATAATTTTGTTTTGATTAATCATTCTAATTCTCGATTCAGATTGCTCGCTGAAAAATTGTTAATTGTTTAGAAATCCTATAAATATCAGTAATCTCTGAATCACAGCTTTGTTTATGAAAAAGGAAGGAAAGAGTTGGTTGAATGTCAAACCTTTATTAAACAATTTTTCAGTACAAATACTAGAGAAAAGTTTATCTTATAAGTTTATTGTTTTTGTATTTGAGTTCAATTGTTTTATTCTTATTTTAAATAGATAACATATTGATACTTTATTTTTTCAAAATTGAAGCAGTTAAAACTTGAGGACGACTTTGAACTATCAAATTTAGTAAATGCATTAATTTATTTTGTTGTTATTTTTATAGGTATTTTGTTATTAATATATTCTAAAGTTTAATAATAGGTGTTTAGCCAAGATAATTTAGTAATAGAGAGATTCAAATAGTCACACGATACCTTGGTGGCGATCAAATGGTGTCAACTGATGTTGAGGGCGATGGTACTGCCTACAGAGATGTTAAAATAGCTTCTGCACCATTACTAAGAACCAGCCACTAAGAACCATTATCCAGTCCTGGATATTGGCTTTGATCATTGGACACAACGCAGACGTTTAGATGTACATAAAACTATACGATCACA